>NW_013665894.1:203631-260075 GCF_000517525.1 Limulus polyphemus
AAAACTAATAACAAGCACAAAATGGTTATGAGGTCGGTCCCAGGAACCGAGACCATGCTGAAAGAGTTAACCTGTAAATTAAAAAGATTACACAAAACACAGCATGTTTCATCAAATTTCGATTCAATAAAACATAATTTGTGGATTGTTTTTTTTTATATCCCTTATAATAGTTTAGAAACTCTTCAGAAGCTAAGCTGCCTTTTTTTTTTTTGTTGAATTTTGTGCAAAGCTATATGAGAGCTATGTGCACTAGCCATATATAATTTTGAAATAATAACTTAAGAGATAAGGCAGCTAGTTGATACCACCCACCACTAATTCTTGGGTTGCTCTTGTCAGATTGAATAGTGGGATTTGATCATCACTTTTATAATGCATCCATAGCTCCAAATTATGGAACACAATTTTTTTGTAAGGCGGTAATATGACACAAACCATGGAACCTCAGCTACCCAGTCCAACATGATAGCATTTTTTGAAAGAATCAAAGTATATCATATTCATAATAACAATGCTATAAAAATAACTGTGAATTTTCTATGGTTTCAGCTTGCATAGCCTAATTTTATAATTATAATAATGTAAGATGAATGACAGTTAATATCACAATAATCAACACTGAATTAAAAGTTCCTATACATCTAAATTGTTACAAGGTTGGCAAAATATTAAAAACAAATTTTCAGAAATTAAACTTTTCTTCTTTTGTTCTTCCTGTGGTCTTTAATATAAGTCACTCAAAAATATTGTTTATTACATAATCATGAATTTCTTCATTCATTTCACAAAGTTCACAGTACTTCATGTGAGGATGCATATACATGAATGGCAAGGAAATATACTTCTGTTATTCAATCATAAATGCATGCAAAACACATTCAACCTTTCTTATCTGTATACAACATCAAAATCTGGTTTTATAAAACATACACACTTGTAGTTTGATTATTAGTGTCTGATTATAATAGTACTTGAAACTGTTCATAACAATAATTTGATAATAAATACTTATAAATAACTATACATTTTTGTCACTAACAGTAACCCTTATGATAGTTTTCTTAACAGTTAAACATTTCTGAAATAAAGCCAAATTATAAAAGTTATTTGTAAACTACAACAGAATTCATGCACAAGTTTATACAGGAATTTAAAGATTACATAAAATGTATAATCCTACCTGATCAGTTTGGTCATATTTTCAACAGAAAGAAATCCATGTAAAGTTTCATCAGATTGCAAGAGTGAATAAGTACAAATGGCCTGACTAAATACAAACATTATCTTTTCCAACACAGTGATTCCTTGACTCTTAGGCTCAACAAGCATGTGGAATAAATGAAGTAAGACTGCTCTGACATGTTGAGGTGCTTCTGTGTCCAAAAATCTAAACAGGGAACAATTATAATGATACTATATTTTAACAAAGCTCAAGAACTGAGATGTTTAACAACATCTTCAAATACAACCAATTTTCAACTTAATCCTAGGAACTTAGGACGAAATTAGGTTTTTATCAATATATATACCTTATATTTTCCAATAATTCAGTACTTGAAACTATTCTATGTTTACAAGTCTATATTGTTTCAGGTCTATATGTTAATAATGATTACTACTTTTAATTTTTAAGTTTACTGCAGTGAAAATTTTTTTATAAACATTATAAATTCACTGTCTATGCTTCAATAAACTTTAGCTTTTATATGATATTGAACATCTAATAGAGAAATGAAATGTAGCAATTAGAAAAGATATTTAGATTGTACCACAAGTATTATAGATTGTATTTTAAGTTCTTCATAGAAGCAAGGTTATTTAAAAACATACATATTTATAAAAGTTTATATATCATACAAGAAACCAGATTACCGAAACAATAATGAAGGGTAGACATTCTTCTTTGTTAGAGAGAAAGATTTATTTTGCAGAAGTGCTCAAGTTATCAGGTTCTTTGAATTGTGACTTATGCTATTATTTCAACATAAAAACTGAAAAGATACTTAAATATTAACATGAAAGCAACCGTTCAATTATGGAGAATGTGTTTTTGATTTTTGAAATATATTTGAGCTTTAGGTGTCAACAATACAAGCTGAAGGCTTTTAGTAATGTGTTCTATTTTTTAGCCATAAAAAATTGCAACTGCTATGATTATTTATGAAATTATGCCTATGAAAGTTAATACATACAAAGAAAGTAATAAAAAACAAAAAGTGATGTTTTAATTTTAACATTTATGAACCTATATCAAGCTATATACATATATATGCTTCAAATGTTTAAACTTAAAAAAGCACATTAGTTAATATTTCTAAGTATTTTGCACCATTGTTAAAATACATATGAATTTTAAACACCAAGATAGTTGGTTTGTTTTGTTTTGAATTTCACACAGATATACAGGGGCTATCTGCACTAGCTGTACCTAATTTAGTAGTAATAGACTAGAGGAAAGGCAACTACTCAACACCACCCATCACTAACTCTTTGGCTACTCTTTTACCAATGAATAATGGGGTTGACCGTTACATTATAATGCCCCACAGCGAAAGGGCAATCGATCATGTTCGGTGATGGGGATTCGAACCTGCTATCTTCAGATTGTGAGTTGAGCACCTTAACCACCAGGCACTCGATAGGCCAAACATCCAGATAGGACAAATCTTAAATATATTGCAAACTGTGGTGTCTGTCTGAGCATTCATCTGTCTCCCCATTTGAAAAGCTACACATGTGAGCAAAGCTCAACATTCACTTTTGAAATGATGGGAGAACAGGCATGAATAAGGTTGATGACAAATTTTATTTCACAAGCAGGATATTCTACACTAAACTGTCAGGAATTAATCACACTATCATTCACATTTCAAAATGTGATGTAACTTAAAGAATAAAAATGCAGATTTACTGTATGTTATTGTTGAGAGGCTCTTAGTATGACTGAAATGTTTAACAATTACTTTTCATGTTGGGCAGTATAAGTGGCTCTGAGTGAAACCAAGAGTGGAACACAGTCAACCTTTTTAAAGTCTATGAAATAATTTAAATTCACAGATTAACTTAAACTTTCCCATCACTGGAATGGGAACTTTTGCTAAATTAACTTAAACCTTTCCCATCACTAGGAATGATACCCTTGTTTGTATTTATATAAATCACTAAATGAATGTATATTAAAACAAAAGCTGTGATTAATAACCAGACATTGAAAAAAAAAACAAAAAAACAACATATTATATATCAAAAGTCTTAAAAGCTTTCTACCTAATCAATATTTTTGCTACATAATTCACAACTAAATACTCAGTTCATTTCCTCAGTATCTTTCCACTGTTATTTCAACACAAAAATCTCTTCACTCTAAATTTATATACCAACAACAACAGAAGTAAAAAGTACCTTAAGTGTGGAAGACAGACTAGAGCAGACCATAAAACTTGTAAGTTTTTATCTAAACCTTCTTCATCAACTTTGATTGCATTAAGAATAGCATCTGGAACATTTGGTAGTTCAGGTCCAGCAGTTCTGTCTTCACTGTGAATATACCATGAAATGATAAATAAAAATTTGCTTTGTCTGGGATGCACAGATTGAGCTTATTTGGTATAAATTGAACTCTGTAAAAATCATCAACTACTACTTCTTAACAAAAACAAGTAAACAAAAAAAGATAAAAATGTTTGTTTGTCTATTTGGCAATAAGCACAATGCTACATAAAGGGCTAACTGTGCTGTGCCCATGGCAACTATCAAAATCTGGTTTTTAACATTATAAGCCTTCAGACTTACCACTGACCCACTAAGGGTCAAATGATCAAAATAACATGGAATGATAAATAAAAACTTGCTTTGCCTGATTTAGGTTATTTGGTACAAATCTTACTCTGCACATGTTCCTGTAAGATCACATAAAAAAATGCGTGTTTATGTGTGTGTGTGTGTGTGTGTATATATACATATATATATCCTTTTACAGTTCTTTAAATTTAGCCTAGAGAATTGAGCTTTGAACAACATACCAATATATATATATATATATATATATAAAGCTGATATGGGTATTGGAAACTATTATTTAAAAACACAAAACAAGTTTCAACCTTCTTAGGTTATAATAAGGTTGACAATGATATTTGAAAAAGTGACCATTATTGGTCACGTGTCATAGAGATGACCATAAGAATAGGTGTAGGATTGTAGGGGCAATGTTATATTTAATCTATTATTTACAAGCTGAGGTACACATCCTTTCTCCAGGTTATGAACTTAAAAAAATGTAGGGGTGTATGGTACAATAATAATACAAAAATCCTAACTTTCACACAATTTATTTATAACATATTATTATAACATTCATTATTACCTCACCAAAATTTGTGTATAAGCTTTAAGAACTCAATATGTATATACTTAGAACATGGTATACAATATGTGATGGTCAGTGTTACTTTGTATTAAGAGGTAGTGGCCAAAGTAGTAGTGGTAGAGGTGCTTTCTGTTACCCGCTTTCAACAACTAGCTCATAAACTCTTTCCACAGTGTTTCATGTGATTAATTGACAGTCATTGGCTGCAGAAGTGTCTTATGGGCCAAAGCTGAAAGGTCACTGGTCAAAGTAGGAAGTGGATATAAGTCAAGAAATGGCTCTTCATATCAGCCTTATGGTGACTGTTGGAGTAGAAACTTCAGCTGAGTTGTTATGTATTAATACAATAATGGCAGCTATTTTTATTTCATTGCATTCCTCCATAGAGAATGCTGTGGCACTCTCTGAGATACATAAGAAGTTTGTGTGCCCTCCCCCCAACAAATATGTAACTTCTGCAGGCTCCTTTTTCCAAGATGCCTTTAACTTTATAAATGTGCTCGATCACCAAAACCACAAAGCCTTAATGGCTAATTTCAATGTAGTCTCTCTTTTAACTGAAGTTCCCACAACAGAAGCCTGTAAAATAGTTTAGAACTTTACATCAAAGTCCCCAACCTACTCATACACACCCCAGCAACCTATTACCAACTTTTTAAGAATTTACTACCTCAAAAACTAATTTTTATATTCAACAACCAAAACTACATAGAACTAATTGGTTTAATTGTAGCCAATCTAGTGTCACTAATCCTAGCCAACATTTGCCAGATTCACGTATATAGAACACGTAGGTAGCTTTTTCAATTACATTAACTCCATAGCCCAAAATATTAAGCTCACCAGAGAATATGAAAAAGATAAACAAATAACATTCCTAAACCTCAATATCACAGGAACAGATACAGAGTTTAAAACAAAAATCCACAGAAAAATCACTCATACTGGACTGTACATTCCTAAGAACTCGGCATATGAAACAAAACAAAAACTCAACATACTAAAAAATGTAACCAACACAGCCTCAAAACTTTCCTCAAATGACAACCTTAATGATGAAGTCAATCAACTAAAACAAGACTTCATCAACATGAACAAATTTCCCATCACAAGAATTATTCACAGAAACCAGGACCAAAACACAATGAAAAGCCAACCAACCTATTTCAAAGTCAATGAAATAACAAAACATTACACTGCTGCATTCCTTACATTCCAGATATCAGCAACAAAATAACTAACATTAGGAAAAAACTTGTAACCAAACATAAAATTCCAGTAAACACTAAATTAATTCAAAAACCAGGTAAAAATTACTCTGGTAAACACAATAACGTTATTTATAAAATACCATGCAACAACTGCCATGATTTCTATATCAGAGAAACAAGCCAAAAATGGATACTAGATTCAATCAACACAATAAATCACTCTCCCATGTTTTCGAACATTGTATCTCAAATAAACACAATGTAACCATAAAAAACACTAACATATTAAGCAAAGAAAACAATGTAAGCAAACAAAAAATTATAACTCTTCTAATACAAGAACTTAAACCCACATTAAACCAAGAAACATTTTTATATCTATTATTCCTAATGTTAAATACCATATATAACTTATTAAATCTATACAATCTTACACCTATCATTAGTGTCATCTCCACAACAGGTGAACAATAACAGTCACTTTTTCAAATATCATTCTTAACCTGATAATGACCTAAATAGGTCAAAACATTGTTACTTGTTTTATTTTTAAATACAAATTTGTAATAACCATATCAACCATCTCTACTACATATATATATTTACTTCAAGTGGTTTCCTCGTCATCAGGAACATACCAATAGTTCCTACTGAAGTAGTTTAATTGACCTAAATAAAAACAGTCATTTTCTCCAAAATCACATTCTAATTTCAGTGAAATATCACATCATTTTTGTGATATTTCAATATTACAAAAAGATATCAAAATATATTTCAATACTTTTATATAAGAAAATGATATCTAAGAATACAATATAAATTATACCATTTTATATAAAACTGCAGAAAAGTAAATAAACTGTTTCATACATTACAAAGTGTGGTCATGCATTAGAAAAAACAGATTGTTGATTGATATGAAACAAATTCACTATTTTATGAGAAATACAATATTCTTTGATTTTGTAAAACTGTTATTTGTACTAACTTTTACCAGACTGTAATTGACTGTTTTATAGAACAACAATATTACAGTAGAAATATTTCCATCTGATCAATATTCTTCTAAAACTAAGTCTTGTTAGAATTCTAAACACTTACATTCCTTTATCTTGATTAAATAAGCCACAAAAAATGATAAGAAAATAAATGTTTGTACACTAAAAACGAACTTTTCAATTCAATTAGTTATATATAAGAATTAGTAGATCTCTAGATTTTCTCCATATTACTTACAGCACAATATTAAAACTTGGGTTAGTGAAATATAAATAATAATGTTAGCAGGTTATAATCTATTAACTGTTAGTCATCTCAGTCAATGCTTCTAACTTTTGTTTGTTATATACTAAAGTATCTCTTTTGAACAGATATGATTATACCTATGGTAAATTCAGTTTATTTCAAAGAGATTATATGATGTGACATGAATTGACCCTTCTTTTTAGCAGAAGGGGTAAAAATTGTGCTTTAAAAAACATTTACCTTTCAACTGAAATAACTTTTTAAAACCTATTGTTTTAACATACATACAAATGACCTTCATGTACACAGGGATAAATAAAAATCACTGTCAACAGTATTCAAATTATAGCTGAATCAACTATGTAGGTCCTCAGTTGCTACTAATATTGAAAAAAAACATTATTGTTAATAAACGTAGATGGTAGAATAATATCTTAGAAACACAAGTCATTATACATATATAATGTATGAAGTTTCCTTAAATGTAATTATCTCAAAATGCAAGGGATTAAACTTGCTTCAACTTTTCTATTTATTCTAATAATAAAGTCATTATCACACTAAAGCCGTGTTTTCTACAAACAGAAACTTGCTTTTTAGTTCAGTTAAAACCAAACATTCAAATTGATACAAATAGATGAAATAAATAAACCTTTCTGAACATTATAATAGAAGATAAATCTGTTAAACTAAACGAGACAGATGTTTCATAATGATGCATCAACTATACATACACTTAGAAAATAATGTACATAATAAACAAAAATGTATAATACCCACACTGAGGGAGGTCTGGAATGCATCAACTTGTGAATGCAACATAGACATAAAATGATAGGCAATACCGATATTGGTGTCGCAAAAACCTTAAACAACTTTAATTTTTAATACTCCTGGTAAAAATCAAACTAGATTGTGAATGTTTCTAATACTGTTGCTTTTAACTTTTTGTTAATTTAATTATAAAACTTTTTCGAATAGAATCATTGACATAGTTTAATTTTTTGAATGCTTACTTTACAGAGGATTTTTGAAAATCCAAACTGAATTTTGACCATTTTGAAAAGTCTTCAGCCGTTATAAACAATGGTCTTTTATGCAGAACTAATTCTGTCAAAACAGCAAGTACTTCTTCAGAATTTTCCTCAATGGCATGTTGGCAAAACAGTATACAATTCGGTAAAATATCCTGTTTAGAAAAAAAGAAAAAAATTAAAACATCTTCCAATTTTATACATATTAATTTAGTATAAAACATTTGATGATTATTTTGATTCAAATATAGAATTATTGCAGATGTACCTAACATAAATTTTAACAGTTCAATATTTTTTTTTGTGATGCTCTCAGATAAACATTAAGTTTTCAAAACAGGAGGTTCATAGAAAATGTGTGCAGGTTGTGAATATGTCTGGATAGACTAAAATGAAACAGAAACTAGGTACAGTTGTTTTACTATGAAACAGAAAATGCACTTTACTGAAAATCTAAAATTAACTGATGATGGCAGGGCCCCTTGTTTGTATATAGCAGCAATTAAGGATTTAAAATACTTCTAGACAAATGCACATCGCAATCATTATGGCAAATCTAACAGAACAAATTGTGCTCAAGAATTAGCTTAAATTTAAACTCCACCAGGATTTCCCAGATTTTCATATCATTCACATCAGAAAATGAAAAGCAGAGTTTTCTGTGCTTCTACCTCTGCCCATGTTCAGTGCACCTAATGTCATGCAAAATATTGGACTTATCTTAGTGTCATATTGGATAGACTCTAGTGCAACTTGACCATGTGACTGCCTAAAATAAGGATTAAATAGTTGGATACATGATATTCATGTAGAACATCTAATTAAAATTTTGAAATATGATCTGAATAAATATATATTCATATTTTTACATTACCAAAACGTTACAGCCATAATATTTACATATTATGGTTTTTTATCTAAAATATTAAATGCTGAACAAAAAAATGTAAATCATCACTTTTTCAGAAAAAAAAAATCAATTTGGTTCAATAATTTCTCCTATTAAATTTTGTACCATTAAGTTAGATACATGTAATAACCTCATCCATGCCAATGAAGCAGAAAAATTATCAGTAGTACGTGAATCATATCTGTCAATTAATATTAACTTTAAATCAAAGAACGCTACCTACACAGATCATAAATAAAAATCAACTATGTAATGAGTGTAGCTACTTTAATATATCATACTCAAGTTGATTAGAATGTATTTTTCATCAACTGGATGTTATTTCTGTTTGTAAAATTTTTTTGGCTTAAGTTACTAAGGTTAATTCTAAATCTGTATACTAGGTTAACAATGCAAAATAATCTTTAAAATAAAAACAAAAAATATACACATTATGCATTCTAACCAATACTGAATAATGAAAGTAGAATTAAAGAAAGATGAAGAAAATAGTAGAACCCATTTACAGAACACATAAACGACAGTGGATTGTTTTATGCACTATTGTAAATTCATCATTTGAACATAGGTTATAAAAATAAAAAAATTACATATTGGCACACAATTTCATCTAATGACAGAAGTTAGAAAACATATTCAGATCTGTTAACAAAGGAAGCTTGATAATTATTAAAGCTTTCTTAAGTTTTTAAGTTACATATTTCCATACAATAAAAAAATAAGGGTTATAAATTATATGTAAAATATTAATTTATTTAAAACCAAAAAGAAATAAATAGTCTATAAAACATTTTTTAAAGTTACAATAAAAAATATGCAAATTTCTAATTCAGTTTAAAACACACTTTTAACTCTTTCTAGACTGGCAAGGTGACACTCAGACTCACTCATTTGCTTTGTTCTAACATTTAAAATTCTTAATTTAATTACATGAAATTTGGTACACACTTTGTAGCTAATATTTAGTTTGTATTTGAGCAACATTATATAACTTGAATTACCATTTGTATAATGTCTATGTTATGAATTTTCTAAACTTTTGTTGTGAAACACTGTTTTTACCTTAGAGTTTGTTCTTTTGTTTTCCTAAACTCCTGTAAATGTATATTTGCATAACATTATAACTGTTGTGTCTGTATTGTTCTAGTAACAGCATACTCATTTTCTTGTCTGTTCATACAAGTTCTTACATACAATGAAATTAACTATTAAAAATATACAGAAAGAAAACTAGATTTATTACATATTATTGATCAGAAAGTTCCATTTTACATATGCAATGTTTTACTTTCTACTGTTGTTCATCTTTATCTGTTGAAGCATTCACATAGCTGTAAAAAACAGCAAAACAAACTGATAGACATAACTTTCACTTGTATCCTAGGTCAACATTGGTAAAGGCAACATTTTTCCAACTACATTTTTGGTCAAGCTTAATTTATCTCTAACAATTGTAATTGTTTTCAATAACTAAGGAGTTCATGTGTTATTTGAGTAACAACAACTTAACTAACACACACACAAATAAAAATGCTTTTGTGTCATCTGAATAGTTTGCCATCACTGAATTCCTAGTTTACTGTACTTAATAAATCTAAATATCATTACCTTATGTCATCACACAGAAAAATATTGCCAAAATAAAGTATAAAACAATTCCCAGGTATAAGGCTCATTTCTACGTTTTGTAAACTTCATATTAGAATTACTTATTCTTCATTATGAGAACTTCCACCAGTTATTTTCTCAGAAACCATAAAGTTAATATTTTACTACACTGAAAATATATTTCCAATAAATACTTATCTCCATTCACAATTACAGCTATTGTTAGTTAACTGCCCTCTAGTGCACAAATTGTTTTGTTCACCGCAAGCCTTGAACTCTCACCTAATTCCACATGGTTCAGCTGCAATTAAGCATGCAACAACCCCCCCACTAATAGGAGTGCAACACATCCTCCTCCCTCTCTGCAGTTTGAACCCAATCTTCCCTTCGAGATTAGGTACAAAAAACAACACTGGAAGTGGGGAGGGTGAGAGGAGGTAATTAACTCTTGGAAATATTCAGTGTAAGAAAATATTAACTTCCGATACGATTACTTACCTCCTCTCACAGTTACAGCTAAAATCTCACATTGAGCAGATGGAGATGGAGGAACCAGTGTAAAATCTCCTAGACAAGCACCCTTCAAAAGTGTCTGAAGAGCATCCATGATTGGAGTGTGCCATCCCTATGTAGAGGAAATACACCCACAGGAGACTGCACCACATCTGAACCAGGTATACTCTTCATCCAATGGAGCCAACTGGTGTTGTGTTAAAAACAAAGGGCAGAACAAGTTATCCACTTCAAATCCAAAAGGAAGAAGAATGTGTGTAGAGTGGCTAGGGTGTAGGAAACAGAAGGAAAGAGGAGCCTCCATTCTGAGAACCTAAACCAACATGTGTTCAAATCCAACACAACCTGGAACAATAAACCCCAGGAATGTACATCTGGACGACACAAGGAAGGTGGACATGCAACATGGAGGGTCAATTCAATTCAAAAACCAACTGACATACGGAATGTTACATCCAGTCTATGGTAAGAGGAAGTTCCCAGGTCATTCACATTTGAGGAGTTATGTTGGCTGGTCCAACTCCAACCAAAACCAGTTGCCCAGAAAATGATATCCAGGTGGTGGTAGGAGGGAGGGTTCCCAGCTGGAGGGATGTACTGCAACATAGATGGAAAGATCCAGTTCATACCTGCAGCATCAGGCATAAAATATTAGACCTGCAGCAGGAGGAGAGTCATGCCTTTTACACAGGCAGAACACCACTGCCCTACTCTTGACTGAGTGGAATTGTGCACGTTCAGGAGGATTCCTCCTTGGTCCACCACCCCAGCAGCTAAGAGCTGGTAAGTGGTAAGAACTCCCATACTCCACTGGAAGTAGGGGCAAGAAATGCATTGGAGAGTCCAGATGAATGCATCACTGGAGAAAGAAAATGCAAATGGTGACCAGGAAACCCTATTTTGAAAAGCAGACTATTCCTGATTCCAATAATCAAAGGAACGTTGGAGATGAGCAGCAATCTCTGACTACTTTACTCGTGTTAGTCCAGGAGAGTATGGTTCAGTAGGAACATAATTATAACACAATACACCATGAGGATGAATCTGCAAGTGGTATCGTGGAACACTTCATCTCCACAGGGAACATGATAAATCTTATAGCTTACATGGTGCAGAATTTTGAAAACAGTATACCTGGACAGGCACCACTTGCCACGGAGCAGGATTCATAATGTGCAAGAGAGATCCCTGACAGAAATTGTTCATTTAAATGAAACCACAAATTTACCCACTCATAGTTGTACTGTTATGTGTAGAATGGCCACAGGAGGAAGACAATATCTGGTTGATGAGGAAACTGCAAGATGATCTAGGTAATGCAACACAAAAGTGTGTCGAGCGGTTTACCTGCCAGGCTGAATAATCTCTTCCGGAGGATGATGGAAATGAGCAGCCAAGGACATTGTGAGGTGACGAATCTGATGGGATGAGACTCAAAATAGATGGTAAGATTCAGGAGAAAGGGAGGAATATGCAATACAAATAACCTGACGAACCTAACCGGTAAAGGTGATAGGAGCCACATCACAGGAAATGGACAGATTTCAATGGATAAACAAACAAGAGTGATAACCATAGAAGGGAGTTGAACATGACACGTAACAACTTAAACACAGACCTGACACAGGAGACAATCCGGATCAGAGTGGGAGTAAATGTGTGATATGGAAGAGAAGTAGGAGTGAAAACAAGACTACCTTCATGGGCAGCCAATGTTTTGGGGAGGAAGGAGCAGACTGGATACAAAAGAACACAGGTTTTATGGTACAAAATGCAGTGGACATTGAGAGTGAACAAGTTCAACCTGCAAGATCCACAAGCCACCAACAGGAGAAGGTAATACGTCTTCAAGGAAAGGTAGTATAAGGAACATGATTCTAGCAGTTCAAAGGGAGGATGGGAAAAGGAAGGGAGAACTACATTTATATTCCAATCCAACCAGAGAGCGGTACAATGAGGATGATGGAGACACATAGACTGGAACAAAAGGGAAATAAGAAGAAAGGGAAATACATAGCAAAAACGGGAAAAACTGAAGGTAGGTGACATGGAAGTTCGATATCCCACAATGGTTGAAACAGACAGACCCTTGTCAAACAACCATGTAAAACATTCCGATAACCGAGAAAGGGAAGAATCCATGCTGGATAGACCAACGATGGAAAATTTTTCATTTTCATTGATTTATATGATTATGGAAGAGGAACAGATGGATTGAACCAAAATGTATGCAACATGTGTGAATAGTTCTGATACCCTCGCAAGAGACCTGACAAAAGCCAAGCATTAAGCTGGAGAATGGGAACAGAAGAATGAAACACAGGAGTGAGGTTGTTGGAGAATGGATCATGAGAGAGGAAGAGGTGATGGCAGTTGTTCCTAGGAAAGGGACAGGAACCATGGCAGCACAAGCCATAAAGGACCCACAAGAAGGACTTGACACTGAATGGATTAGATGAGAGAAATGACACGGAGAAGGAGATAGATGGGAGGATATGCGTATAGGAAAAGTTCCTTCCACTCCTGACTGAATGCATCTATGGCCGAGGCCAAAAGATATGGAACTGGGGACCAAAAATGGGGAAGTTTGATATTTAAATGGGTTGCAAATGCATCCAACTGAAAACATAGCCATCTGAAGGTTGAGACCACTCCATGGGTAGAAACTTGTCGGGATGTGACAAGCAATCTGCAACAAGACTGAAGGCACCCAGTATGTGACAAATCAGTGAACAAATTTGATAGCTGTGAGCCTAAAAAAAAGGAGATCCAGAGTACAGGAACATAGGTACTGGGATTGAGTGTCCCCTTATCTGGTGATGTAAGAGACAACCACTGAGTTGTCCGAATGAATCATCAATGTCATGTCTCGGAGGCATGACAGAACATGGTCCATTGCTTGATGAACAGCAAGAAGTTTCAAAAGTTGATGTTAAGATGTAAGTCCTCCTGAGACCAAAGGCCTGAGATCTCCTGGGCATTGCAGTAGGCCTCCATCCTGACAACGAGGCATCTATGAAAATATGGATATCCAAATAGAGAGGAGGAATAGGAATATAATTATGAAAATTTAACCTGTCAGAATATATGAGCCAAATGACCGGGCCACTTGACAGAAAACATAAGATGCCAATGCTAGCCTGAAAGGAAAAGCTTGAAATTGATAAATGTGATCCTCGTGGGCAAAACATAGATAATGACACAAAGCCCAAGCAATAGAGATGTGGAGATAAGCACAGAACACGTCAAATCTCGTCATCCAAAGGACAACTGGGAGACAGATAGGATTTCATAATGAATCAAAGCACATCAAGAAAGTGAATCAGACAAGAGAGATCAATAACAGGGTGCCAATCCTTGGTCTTCTTGGTTATGACAAAAAGACTGGAATAAAATCCTACAAGAACTAAGGGAAGTGTTTAATCTGGTGGATTCCACACAAGACTCCAAAGTGTCTGGCAGCCCAACAAACACCATAAATTGAAGAAAAGGGACTGCCCGAAGATCTCTCAAAGAAGGAGGAGGAAAGATGCACGTGTTAATAATGTGTTCTGACCCAAGAGATTCCAGCAGCACAGGAGCCAAATGTGAAGAGACAGAGCAGATGAAGACAATCTAGACAATGTCATGAGTAGAAGTGTGCAGGATTCTGCTGAAAAACCCTTGAGAGAATGACAGAAAGTCTCAGACAACAGGTGGATAGATGACAAATAATGAAGGAGTGTTGTAAGGGATAAATGTAGTTGAGCAAATTGTTCCAGGGAAAAAAGCACAGAAGTGTCTGGTTCCAAGGGAAGAAGAGAATCTAAATGTTGACTCTCCAAAAATGGATTTGCAACATGATGATAAGCAAGTGCAAAGGTTTCTGTAGTATGTGGGGGTCATGGCAAGCTAACCCCCACATGTAAATGCTCTGCAAACTTGACTGCATGGGCCCCAACATCAGGTGGAAGGCAAGAACAAACATATCAGAACTAGGTGCTTCAGCTGATAAGGAAGGGGAGGGGTCATATGTCATTGGTGACAAAGACAAAACATAACACACCTGTGAAATCAAGTCCTAATGGGGTGACAGAGGCCTAGGCACTTCCACAGGCTGAGAACATGCCTCCACAGCAAAGGAAGAGGAAGGGAAAGGCTGTCCAAAACAATGTCATCCTGATCTAAATCTTCAGGCTATGGCATAATCTCCTGTTGATTGGGAGACCTCTTGGCCTACATGAAAGAAGCCTTCTCTTGTCAAACTATTGCCAATATTTCCTCTGATAAAAATGCCACCCCTGCAGCCATCGTCATGGGTTGGTAAACAGGTGTTAACACAGTCATGCCAAATCAAGAAGTGAGGATTAGGTTCAAACTGCATAGAGGGAGTCAGCTGTGATAGGAGGGTATATTCCTATTGGTGGATGGTTGACACATGCCAATTTATATGCTTAAATACAGCTGAACTATGTGGTATACACGGGAAATTAGGTGGGAGTTCAAGGCTAGTGGTGAGTGAAAATTTCTGCACTAGAGGGCAGTCAAACTGAGAATAACTGTAAATGTGTGAGGAGGTAAGTACTCATATCAGAATTACTGCTTACCCCACTTTATTCATTTTACATTGATACAGATATATAAGAATCTTTTTTAACCCAATCATTTTTATTCAGTGGTTTATCTTATTTCAAGACTAAGCTTTTTTAGTTACTGTCAAACCAACTTGCTGCAACATCACAAAAACTTCTCCACACATGGTTGTTGAAATACAATCATTGACAGAAAAGGAAAATCACACAAGAAACAAAGCATGGATATGTCTATTACTGAGGAATGACAGGTTCTGTATAAATATAAACCTATGTTTTGGATCCGCAGAAAAAATTATAAAAAATCTAGAAAGACATTGTTTACAGGAACCCATAGGAACTGTGCAGAGATCAAATTTCAAATATTTTATAAAATGTTTCTTTAGATATTACACTAAATAAATTTTGGAAAGTTACAAAAAATCAATTCCTCAATATTTTCAAGCAAAGAATTGTTGAAAAAAAAGTGAGAATTATTATTTTTACTTAAATTGTGAAATTTAATATGCATGTATGCACTCAACTTCAGAAAGCTGCTCTCTGCTCATAATAAGGTTTATGATTTGTTTAAAGCTAATTGCTTTGTTTAGAATTTTTCTGCCCATTCCAAAGCATGTTTATATTTGCTAATAAACTGTCATTCCTTGAGGTTTTGTTTCTCATGCAGTTTGTTTTCTCTTTCGATGATTGTTAATATAGCCTCTCATTCACAGCTTTTTGTGGCCTACAACATGTGCTGTGAACAATTAGTAATGGAGATCAACTTTGAAAATAGCTACAACTAAAATTTAAATACCAATGGTTAAAGCAGGATACAGGAGATAATAAAATATACTGTTAGCTTTGTTTGTTGAATTTCATGCAAAGCTACTCGAGGGCTACCTGCACTAGTCATCCCCACTTCATAAGTAATAATGCAGCTAGTTAACACCATTCACTGCAAAGTCTTGGGTTACTTTTTATCAACAGAAAGTGGGAATAACTGGTACATTATAACTTTCCCATAGCTAAAAAGAGCAAGAATGTTCAGTGACAGAATTTGAACCTGTGATCCACATATTGTGAATCGAGTGCCCTAACCACCAGGCCATGCCAGACCTCATATTGTTAGCAAAAATATTATTATTACCTAGTCTGACCTGATGCAATTGTAACAAGTCAGGACACTGATAAATCTTTTTCAGTTTTTTCCATGTTTTTCATGATTTTTGGTCTGAAGTGCAATTAGGAAATAAAAGTATGAAAAGAAATCTGTTAACGATTATCAAATACATTGAAACTCACTGGATATATATAAAATGGAACTTTCTGATCAACAATAAAAAAAACTGAAATGCTTTAAAAAGTATTTTGGAAATTTGACAACGTAAAAAATTATAAAAAAAGAAAATCAGATTATATGGTTTATTTTAAGCTTAAACTATATATATTTAGTAAGTTTTTATTATGTTTCTTGCAATGTGATTGAGTATTTTGACTATGTGAAGGGAAAAAAAATCAGGGGATGTCAATAACACTTACCCATTTCAAAAAGGGTAAAGTTTACTACATATGACAACATTTTAGCCATTTTTATACAAATGTATTTATTTAGGTTTCTGTGAAAAACAAATACAATCAGTATAATTATTTATAAAACCTTACCTTTTCAAACATTTTGTAGTCAAATAAAGTTCTTGTACAATCAAGAAGAACAGATCTCTCAAATTTACTTTTGTAAATCTAAAAATAAAAAAAGAGAAAGTACAGATTATACAAAGTTAAACAAAATAATATTTTGACTGGATGTTTCATTTATATTTGGTAATCTAATAACAATGAAATGAGATTTCTTTAAATTTAGCTTGAGGTAGTTGGAATACAAAAAAACATTAAAAAAAATTAGAAACAGCAATAACCGAGTTAGCTTCTCATCAATACTATCCAAGTTACTTGCTCAGTAGGACTGCAAATACTAATAATTCAATAATATTTATTTTAAAATAAAACAATGCATATAATATTGAAATGTAACTTATTATTCTTACCTAAAAAAATCAAAGTAAGAACAGTATGTTTAAAATATTCTAGCCCAAATAGACATTTTGAAACATTTGTTATTAGTACATATATTTTAAGTGCATTTGTACCTTGTGAGAATGAGATATGCAATAATCTAATGTTGCTGAGGCAGAAAAAAAGAACTGGATAGAGCTAATAATAAACCAAAACAAATTTATTACTGCAGTTTTATAATTTGTGGCTTTTAATTTACAATGATATAAATAACATGAAATTTTTACCCTTTGACACATATTTAACTAACCAACACTTAGCAATCTTTCATACTTACAGCTGAAACCAGACATTTTGTCTGATAAACTGACAAATCAACTTGATCACTGAGTAGCAAATTAGATACAACATGACAAATCAGCTTCTGAGAGCCAGAGGGCAATTTTTCACACTCAGTCAAGCCTACCATTGTCTGAAAAAAGTAATATAATCTTGAATTTATCCTATAAAGTAACTAAGTACGTCGATATAAAGATTTATAAATTTACTAACCTACTAATAGAATGAATATGTAAATATATGATATAAATGTAAGATGAGTTTTTCATAATATCTACAGTAAGAAACTAAAATTTATTAGTGATATATGTTAATTTTTATAAACATCTTTTAATATACCTTATACTTTATCACTATGTTATTATAAACTTAGATGCCACTGATAACATAAAAATGTCAAGCTAATTATTTGATTATTTATGTATTACATTGCAAAAACATTAGTATGGCAAAAAAAAAAACTCTTGAATTCAAACTATAAAACCAACAGCCACAGACATTAAATGAAGTAAGTCCAAACAAACAGTGTTCAATCAAAAGTTAAAACTGAGAGAAATTATTCAAAAGACAGTAAGTTTGTATACTGTTTTATCAAACCCTACAGAACAAAAAAGGCACTAATTTAAGGATAAATTTTTACTAATTTCATGGCTCTTTAAACTTTACATTTCTGTTTGATTTTTAAAGCAAATATTACACTACAAAGCATACATAAAATAAATACACCCAAGTATTCTATGTAGTAGCCTAATGTAACTGTTACTTTTTTAAGCATGTACATAAAATTAATAAAATTATTTTAATGCTTTGTATTAAGTTTGCACACATTTATTTCAATACCATTATAGCTAATTTGCAAATCAAAAGTCTCCAACTTGTAACAAAAGCTATATCTTAATAGAAAACACTTAACCATTAGAGATCATGAAATTGTCATTTAATGCAATTCATTAGGATAAACAAATTTCTTAAACAAAAACAAAATGAGACTAAAAAGCTAATAATGGCTTATTTTTCTAAGTAATAAGCAATCATCTAAGTAATCACATTACTTTGACTATGATTTACAATTACCTTAGATCACATTAAGAGAGAATTTTAACTAATAACATCACACCTGAACAAGTTGTTCCAAACAAGACACTAGCTGACCATCCTTATGTTTGATCCAAATCATTAAAAGTCGTAGCACTCGTTCAAGATGATCAGCCACATGTTGCCTGTCAGTTTGTTCATTTAGTATATTCAATTTTGCTTCCAGATGATTTAATGTATCCTAAAATGTACATAAATGTTCACAAACTAATTAATATGTTAAGTGTACATTGCAGTTCATTAGTAATTCCACTAAAATCTGTAAATCCAAATCAAACTATATTATGGATTAATTTGTGCATTAATCAGAGACAACATTAACTATTCATTTGACTGAAATTTCTAGCTTTTGTATGTGACATTCAGAATTTCTCTTGCAAATTATGCAGTCTATTGTTAAAAGATATGCTGAAGTTTTAATTTTATTGAAAATAATTAAAACCAGACAAGTTTTATCAAAGTTTTGCATTCAAATGATAAACATTCTACTAGACCAGATATAATTTTTACATGTCAGATTATATATTTTAAACTCTTGAGAGAAAAATAAAGAAAAATTATTCTTGAAATACATACACAGAAAACTATCCATATGATATTGCTAAACTCCCTGGTTGCATGTTTTGCCATTGATATTACTGTTTGGGTCAAAGCTGTTTCTACGTGTTCCCATGGAAGCTTTAAAGATCTGAACTGTTCACTCAGTTCCTGTCCGAGACATTTGAGAAACAAAGGAAAAACCTGAAAATATATCACTGAAATTGTCAGCATGTAGACAAGTTTACGTTGAATTTTTTTTTACTAGTTTATCAAACACTCTCATTCTCAGTATAATGTCAACATTATCACCCTTTGTTTTTCCCAATATATCTGCTTGCATAATTCTTCACAGCAAAACAATAAATTTAATTTAATTTCATAAAAATAGATTAGATATTCATTATCTTAATTAAAAACTATGCCTCACATGCTATTAATTAACTTATACTGACTCTGTATTTAAAACTTCCAATCAGATACAATAAATCCAAATTTTGATCATTGTGATATTTATTTCAATTCTGCAGAACTTGAGATATATTATGTTTTATTAATAAAATATTTGCTCATTTTAGACAAAGCCACAATGGGTATCTGTTGTGTCCACTGCAGGGAAATTAACCCCAGATTTTAGCCTGTAAATATGTAAATTTCCAGCTGGGGTACATTGATAAAACATATACCTAATCTTACAGACTATGAATTTACATGAATTTTCAAAAAATTCCTCAAATACAAAAAACAACAATTTCTTATTACACTTGTATAAACTACAAAATTATGCTACTTCATTCAATATTTTAACTTTATATTGCATTACATTTTAAAGTACCTTATTACAGTTAACTGATAGTATTTCGTATTTAATTGTATTTAACCTTTACTACAGAAATTGATGAAAAGATGCTAATTTATTTTTAAAATAGATATAATTTTAGTAGTTTCATCAGCAAAAATAATAATGATAAATTTATATGTAAGTATTGTACAATATGATATGACTAATTATTTCTCATACTTTTTTTTATTGCTGTAATATTTTTTCAGTAATAGGTAATTAATACATTTTTTTTCACTCAGAGGTAAAAAAATATTTTATGCAGTGTTTACTACAAGGTGGAACACATTAAGTATTTCTTTAAAGAGTTGTTTTTCTCTAGAGAAATTGAAATAAGATTCCAATAATCATCATGGTATACAGATAAGTTGCAGGACATGTCTCTCACACAAATCCGTTGTTTTTCAAAATGAATTTCACATACAAATTTAATATCAGTTGTGCATTCAACAAGGTTCTAACTAAATCATAAAAAGCATAAATTACCTGTAAATAGTTAGAATTAATACTACTTTAATAAATATTCTCAGTATTTGTAAATAAAATTTAAGCCTAATATACTTTTAAAAAATATATAGAACATCTTTAACATGGCACTTAACTAATAACTAATTACATGATTACATATGGAAATATATCAGAAGCCATAATATAAGTGTGGCAAAATTAGCAAATATTTAAACAACAATTGACACAAAAATAAAATGTTACAAGTTCTGAATATATTAGGGTAACTTTATACAGGAAAACTAAAAAATATTGTACTAAAAAATGGCATGTATACATACTATTAACTTATCACTAAGCCTATTATCTAATTAGTACTTTGCTGAATTGTTTGAAGGTTTGTATAGTCATATAAATATATTAAAGATGTTTTTCAAAGTTACCTTTCTTCTGTCAACCTTATTTTACATTCTTTTTGATACATATCTGTTGTGTAAAAGTACAAATAATAACAGTTAGTCTGTATTCCACAGTAGAATGTTTTCTGGCATCTAATGATGATTATGTTTTTATCCTTCTTTTAACACTTAGTTAAAGCATTAGGCATTATTTCAAGAATAAATGGTGAAAGGTAGAAACTTTCTGTTCTAAAGTAAAATCAGTGTAAAATATTTCTGTCACAGGTTTTGACAAACAAAACGAGTTTCTCCAGATTGTAAACATTTACCTTGGCCGTACAGCTGTGAAACTGTTTCTTTACTCCTTTAATCATCTCAAACAGCAGCTGTCCTACTCCTTGTGCTTGCTACAATATTAATAGAATATTCATCAAGTCCTTTTACATCTTATTCTCAAATGTATAATTTAATTTAATACTGGCATAAATTATAAGATTTCAAATTAGGATAAAGTATTTGTAAAAATATTTTCTGGATGTAAACAAATTCATTTAAAGTTGATCTATAGCTCCGGCAGAAATTATGAATCAAATTTGAACCTTACTGTTGGGTTATCTTCCAATTTTTGGAAAATAAATTTCAGTAGTTCTTCTTTGTCTGGTACCTTAAAAATAAAATCCAATTTTCATTATATCATCACTGTTATAAAATAAAAAAATTTATATAATGTTCAAATTTATATAGTTATTATTCAAAATCAAAATGTTTATCATTGAAGAAATACACAGTGTCAGTAAACTTAACAATAACCTGAATGACATGAAAAATATAAAACTTAATGATGATGCAGCATTGCATACACTTGTAAAAATGTGTCTATTAACATAAATCTTTCTTTTAAGTTAATCATAATTTCATTGAAAACATCATATTTCTTCAAACAAAACAGTAAAATGCCACATAAAACATTGCAGTGAAGTATTTCCATAATTTTTATAAAAAAATAAAGGAAAATAATATATTAAGTAATTAAAATATTATTTAAAACTAAAATAAAATTTAAATATATCAAAAAACCACATACCTTTCTCAAAAGAAAAGCAAAACTTTCTGCTCCAAAGTTACGCACATGCTCTTTATGTTCTGCACCCAGTAAAGGAACATAAAGACTGAAAAATTAACAATGAAAATAATTTTGATGCAAATGGATCAATCGAGTAAAAACTTTGTTTGCTTTTTGTTTAGATTGGGCTAATTTTAGCGAAATAATGGTCCCTACTACCAAGAATCGTAAGTTATATCACATGACAAAACAATTTAAACAGAAAATTTCAGGGTCATGTTTTAACATTTTCTCACTACAACATAACAAGATACTATGCCAAGAGAATAGCAAAAAGTTTTAAATAAAATTATTTTAATATATATTTGATTGTTTACATCTCTGCTTATGTGATATTCATTTTATCACCTCATTTTTTAGTTTAAAGATGACCAAATGACATCAGTTTTTGGGGACAGTATTTGATTAATATTAACCTCTTATCAGAACTAGCTACCTACAAAGATCATAACTAAAAATCAACCTAGTAATGAGTATAGCCAATTAAATAAACTCTTCTTACTTTTCCCGAATATAATATCCCTGATTTTGATTTAAAATATCAGGCTACTTTATTTTAGTTACTATACATATATTTCATATATCTATCATTACTTGTCAATAAAACCACCTTATAAGAACAAGTTTCATCTCAAAACAATTTTGACTTAAAAATCATATGTTTCTATCTCTCTTCTAGAGAAAAAAACAAACTTTAAATAATCAGTTCTTTGCTCTAGCAAAAGACAATTACTATTGAAATCAAAGTGTTTCAACAACGTACTTCATCTTATCAATCCATACGTTATAAAAACCCCTTCTGAGCACAATCTTAACCCAAATCAGCAATTTTAACCTTGAGAGTGAACATTTATGTATGTTTTGTCCCTCTTTTATATAGTCTTTTAAGTATTTTTGTAATAGCTCTGCAGTATTTTCATTATAACATCAAATATGAAAATTAATGTCTCAGCAACTTATGAATCATAACCACAAATGTGTACAACAATCAATATGTAGTCTATAAAATTGAATATTAATTATGAAGGCTGTTGGTATCTGGCTTCTATAACTCACCTGTACACATTCTCAATGTCTTTTACCATGTATCTCCACAGAAATTTAAACAGGTAGGCAAGACACGAAAACAAACGTTCCAACATATCTGTGTCTTTTGTTTCCAGGTGACTACATACAGAAGTGAAGATTTTAGGAAAGTACGGGTAGAAATCTTTTTGAATGTCACGGGCCAGAGCAACTACAAACCTAGAGAAATGCAATTTTAATATAATGCCATATACTATGTCAAAGTTTAATACACTTGCTTATATCCACCTAGCCTAATTTTTACAACTTTTCCTAGATACAGTCATGTACATGTAATTATACAAATAACTCTAGACTACTACTGAAGATAAACTCTTACAATGAGAATAACAAAATCAAATCCTACATATATGATACAAGTAATTTATTATGAAAAATTTATATATCAGGTACAGAAAACTACTTTTTGTCATTCACTGAAGTCATAAATCTTGAAACATGTGCATCTATTTTCAGTAAAAATATACACCTTCTCAAAAAGAAAGGAATTAGATGTTAAAAGATGATTAAAATATATTTATATACATTATATACTCAAGTCAAACCTAGCATAGCAGAAAATTTAGAATCAATTACTGTTTCTTTCAAATACTACCTAAAACTGCTTCACATAGCACAGGAGAAAAAAGAAGACACAATTCAAACTATTATGTACATACTGCGAGTATGTAAAAAGATCTTGGCTGTTTTACCCACCATCATGCCCCATGTTGAACAAAAAATGTGGCCTGGTTAACTAATGAATGAATATTTTCTGTAAAATTCTTATCAATGCTATAAGTATAGATAGACCACCAATTTTGATTTGCATGCTTAATCTTTTTTTGGCTGTACCTTTTTTCCACACCAAAGGTGGTTTTATTAGATTGATTTAATAGTGTTGGCCTTATGTTCCTTGGTTCTCTGCGTGACTATGATATGGGTAGAGTATATTATATGAAAATAAATTTGAATATGCAAATCAGCAAGTAACAAACACAATCAAAATGAAATTACATGTATCATAACTACATTTTGTTTGACAGTGTTTAGTGTTTCATAAGTAGTGTGATGCCACCAAAACTTGATCAAACTTGGAGAGGTATGTATCAACACTTCCTAATGCAAAATATTAATACACTTAGATCATAAAGATGTGTTTACATCAGGGATTTAGAATTTCAATGTCGGGAATATGGATCAAGAAAGAGACCTGCAACCAGTCATACCCCAATTCATGGTAAGCAAAGTATGTCATTTTGTAACAGGTGAAAATTCATGAATGCAAAGGTCAGTGGCAAAATCTGTCAATGTGATCCAGGCAACAGTATGCAGCATAATCAAAAAGGATCACCATCTGGAAACAAGGCTAAAAGGGTATTGGTTCACCAAGATAAGGCTTGAGTCATATCTCTCATTTAACCATCTCATACCTCAAGCAGCTTTAGAATGAAATGGGTATTCATGCTTTACCATATGAAGACATACCATTCATGTTACTGGATACAGCACTTATGATTTCTGGGAAATCATACTGTTGAAACAGGCATTAGGAGGCAACCATCCTTGTACACTAGAAAGCAAACAAGGAGGAATCCCGTGCTTTTGGTATGACTAGGTCTTACAATAGAGAATTTCAATGGAAACTGTGCTGTAGGGCTATTGTCAAATGTGGAGTCATCAGATAGAGCCTGAATGGATGTGGAGACATTGATTGTAATGACATGATGAACGTTTCAAAACTGTTTTATTAAAACATACTCAACCTTATGTATTCATACCTCCACCTCTCTTAAAAAAAAGTTTATAATGAAGTACCCTTTTATGTAATTACTTTGTTTTTAGTCACTTAGGTATGATGACTTGATGAGAAAGTACAATTTTAAATGGGGAAATTTTTATGCATTCATACTCCATTTATATGACTTAAGTATTACATGGTCTTAAATAAATAAAAGGAAATATATTCACAAACATGAAACATTTATTTGAACTGCCTCAGTAGTTAGCACCATAATTATGGTTCCAATGAATCCCTTTATCAAAGATCTCCAGCCATTATGAAAGTGAAATTTTGTAAATATATTACTATGTTAGCTTTTTAGGTCAATGAATAATTGATTTACATATTCTATAATTAGAACTGTGGTATAAACCTACTACTATTGCTTAAAAATTTTATTGATTAATTTTAACAAGTACTTTTTGCTAGTGAAATTTTAAAAAACCTTAGATTTCTTTATCTCTATCAATTTCCACAGTAATTAGAGCTGAACATAATCTATAATCAGTTCAGCAAATTACTGATTAATTGGTGATCAATAAATAAACAAAATAGGGTAACAACTAATGCAAAAATAGCTTAATATACACACTAAAATTTTTATTAAATCAAAATATAATAAGCAATTAAATAATCAATGAAAATGAAAGAATGTAAAAGCCAAATTACCAATAAAGTATGAAAAAAAAGTAAAATATTCAGGAAAGTTTCACAGATCTTTTTTAGGGCCTCTAACTAAATTTTATTCCTAATTTGAAATGGCCCATACATTTAAGTTAATATTTTTATGAACATGAAATTCAAATATAATATGTAGGCCTCTGTTTTTCAGGGATTTAAGAAAAAAGAATTGCAAAATTCACTTTTAAGCACATATTTTTAATTTCTTTAACTCTACCAAACACTGCAACCCAGCAAAGTTGGTTTTCAAGTATTTCTATTATTTTCAAAATGTAAAACTGGGTTTCATTCCATATATTCTAAATAAAACACTGTATGGTATAAAAGCCTAAAGTTAACATAAAACCATCATAATACCTAACGTCAAAACTAAATTAACATTAAATAACCAATAAACTAAACAATTAAAAAATATTACTCTAATACTTACTCTAAAGTGGCATCTAGGGCTAGATTATCAACTTTCTGTAAACTCTCTTGTAAGATTTCTACAAGTTCATCCTGCAAAAAAGGAAAAGAAAAAAAAAAGGTAAGAGTAAATAATCGTGTCTTCAAATTGTTACATGTAAACTTCATAAAGCTAAGATCAAATGTACTTAATTTACAAACATTTCGTGTATTTTCGAATCAATAACAATGAACAGTTACCTGTCATCCTGAGATTGTCCTCATAAAAAGAAGCTAAATATCTCATTAAATGTGTAGCTTTTTCTATAGACTTGATATGTATCAAACCTATAACACAATAAAAGAGGCTACACATTTCCTGATACATCTGTATGGGTGCCACAAAAACAGATCTAAATTTTATAACAAAATGAGTTTTATACCTATTAAAATAATACATATGACACTATATAGTGTCAAATTGTAAATATAACGCAAATAATTTTTGGAAAAGAAAAAATACTTTATTAAAAAATTTTTATCAAGAAAAACTCCTTTCTATTCTGTTCACTGAACTTTGGTTGACGTCTGTTAACCAGTATGCATAGGTCTCATTTATTATTCACCTTTGCAAGGATTTTAAATTGTCCTTTGCTTATAGGTTTATTACATTAATTCAACACATTTCTTAATGCTGGAAAATTATTTAGATTTCAAATTTGCATGATCTTGTATACAAACTTATAACCACCTAGTAGTGGATCCAACATAACAAAATATAGTTAGAACATTTGTATTCATATACAATATTTTAATTTTTTGATACAGGTATTAAATATTTAAACCTGAATAATTTTTACAATCTACGTTCAGGATTAAAGACATCTGAATTCAGCCTGCATTCTCATGATGACATATGTAATTGGTTTCTCAAGAAAATATCCTGTTATCTGTATATAGCAATACTAAGAAAATGTTCTGTTTAGCAACATTCGAATCTGCTGTTTGGTAGCATTCATTTCATTCAAATAATCACAAATAATATGATTAATAATGCTTATAGGAGCATCTGTTGACAAGAATGTTTGATATTTTCAAATTTTTATGTTTATGGTAGTCAAAAACTATTTATTAGATTTTGTATATGTAGGCCTAACATAATACTATAGTTGGAAGAGTAGGAATTTTAATTATTTTCAGGATTGATCTCAAATTAAATATACAAAAATTTAAATTAGATGTACAAGTTTAATCTAAAGCTATAAAAGCAAAATTTTGTTTATATTCTTTGATATTCATTACAGTAAAACTTGGGTAAATTTCTTCTGTATATTAGCAAAAAGTTACATTAAAATTGATTTCACTACCGTAAAAAGTTTGTTTATTCATTAATTATATTTATTCTTGAGAAGATTTGTATTCTTCAAATTTTATGCACTTTATAATCAATTGTTTAAATACTTATCGGTAAAACCTGTGTACTTGTTCCCACTAGTGATCAAAATAACATAGTATATGTTCTAAAACAAAGCTTTCTTACTTACTGTAAAAACTGTAGCTTGTAATATAATATGATTCATTGATAAGTAAACTCAAAATGAAACTATTAAATATTGGTTTGTTAACAACTTACCTTTCTGTGCAGAACTTGAGGTAACAGCTGTATATCTCTCCCTATCTTCTTAGATAACTTATCTAAATAAAATTTACATTTATATATATATATATATATATATATGCTTCTTGAAAAACAAATCTGGCAAATAAATATTAGTGTAACATAACAAATGTATTGAATGCTTAGAGAACTTGTGGAAAAGACAGTGTTTCAATGAACTTGTCAACCTGATAAAAATTCATGCAAAGGTGTTAACTATCCTTCCTACCAGTTCTCCATACAAAATAACGAAATATAACCATTTTAAAATATGTATCTTCATATGTGTTTGGTGATTTCATTAAAAGTATTCACATAAATTATCTTCATACACCTGAATGTGACTGTAGAGAGCAACTACAGAAAAAGTACTGAAGGAGAGAAGGTGGAGTTTCTATCAATGTGGCAGAAACCTAAAGATGCAATTGTAATGGGTTTTAATGGAATAAGTGAACAAGCTCTTGCTGATACAGATAATAAAAGAGAACATTATGTAATATGATGAGAGTATGCAGTACAAGAAATGAATTTGGGACAAAACTTTCCTGAGAAGAAGAGGTCCCCTATTCCAATAAAGAGATTGGTAGATGTTGATAACCTACATTGATAACAAGGTGAAAAGTAGCCAGAAAAGGATTGGAAGGGAGATGTGTGATATGCAGATATGTCATATATTTTTTTCTCTGCTTTTGATTATATAGGAATTTAAAAAAATATATTTAGTTAATTTCTATGCAGTTTTGGCATAGACATATAGTCTAGGAAACCATTGAAGTTGCCTTGTTTTAGTTGCTCTGTTCCTTTATTCTCTATAACAGATGATATCTATTCTGCACATGAGAATATTGCAGAACATCGTATATCCATGTTGAATGGGTCACCAACTACAATACGTCTTTCTAGCTGAATGGATGATGCTTGTATGTTACATTCAGTGAATGCTGCGAGAGAACAAGTGTTTCGAGGTGACACCGTCGACTGAACAAAGAAACCAAGGTTACCTGTTAGATTGAAGCTTCACTTCTTAGTTCTAACAGGAGATCTACAAGTTCAGTTCCTTTTGGAGATCAACAAGTTTAGATCTACAGCAATCTACCTTGCAAAAGAGAAAGTTATGGATCTAATCAAAATCAGGTAGAAGAAACAATCGTATTGTCTGCAGAAGTATGCATACTGTATTTTCTTCTTGTTTAGTTTGTGTAAATGAATACAGTCAAGTTTTCAAATATAGTCTACTCCACAAATTTCCTGGTTGACCATAATGTTATTAGCAAATCTATCTGATACTTGTACAGAGAATAAATCATTTAATGCCAAAATACAAATATTATAATGACAATGATGCTGATACATCAAAAGAACTAAATTTTTAACCATACTTCACCTGCTAATTATCTTTAAGCAACTTCCTAATGTATTGGAAGACAACCACAATAAACAGTAACATTTATCTCTAAGATCATTTTCCTGTCAGCAAAATGTCTAATCATCTATTATCAAGTTTATATAAAGTATAAATTTGCTAATTATCTGAAAGGTTAGAGTTAAGTCATTTAAAACTATTGTTAAAAGCATATAAATGGAATAAAAATACTGACAATTCTATAACTTTTTGCAAATTACTGAAGTCTGAATTATAAACAACTGTGAGTATTCTCACAATGGTTCAAAATGGCCAGAGTCTGGTACTTTTACATGTCTTATATCAATAAGACATATTGGATACAGATGTAGTTTAAAAAGTATCTTAAAATACATTTTAAAATTTCATTCTAAAATTATTTTAATTCATAACAAACAAAAGTATTAAAAGTTACCGATAGCACTTCCTATAACAAATTCATTAGTGCTTATTAACTAATTCAGAGTACATTAAGCATAATTTTGATGGTTATTACAAAATATGGCAAAGAAAATACAATTCTATGTTTTCAATTTTTCCAAGCCTCCAAAGTGGAAAAGCATAAGTACTTTATGATTAGAATAGCTATTAATTACACTTTATTTATGTTTATTACTAACTATTACAAATCTGTGTTGTTAGTTTTATAGTAAAGCACAGATGAATCAGGTGTGTAGCTTTGTGCTCAACAACAAACAAATGAAGGGATGATATTTCGATTATTTGGATAGTTAGTATACTCAAAAACAGTAATAATCAGAACACCAATTCTGATTACTTGATTATTGTCATGAAATTAATTGACTTAATTTTAAACATGATTACTGGATGGTTGGAATAATCAAATACAGTAATAACCAGAAATGCTAGCAGATTATTTTGGGGACGTTATTTGATTTAACTGTAAATTTGATTAACTGATTATTTCATAGACTAACTGATGTAGCTGACACTAACAGGTAATCAATTATATTAAGTTACTCAACCAGCTCTATCCATAGATCTCAGAAGTATTGTTAACCCCAAGATAAATGTGAATATATATATTCACTTATATTACTGTAGTTTAGTCCAATCAGTAATGTATTTGCAGAATGGAATTCATATGGAAATGACACTTTTTATGATATTTAGTTTAACTTATACGCTCACAGTGTGATTATATAGTTTGCAGAAAAATCATCAATATTTGAGGGTTTGATGCAAATGTGCATGTAGCATAGGCCAGTCTATTGGACTGACACCATATTGGAGAATGAATTTTGACTATAATTCTAAATTTACTATGTGTATATACACAAAATGTGGCAAGCTTTTAATGAAATGTACAAGTCTGTTGTACACAGAAAACAAATGTGTTACAAAAGTATGTATACTCAAGATGTATCTATGAATTGACGACATCAGTCATACTCAGAGTCAGAGAGATAAGAGTGACGTACAAATTAAGAATAAAGTTAACATTTTCCTAAACTGAAAATGAATTTCTGATATGTTCCTAACCCCTCTCACAAAAAGTGTTTCTCGATTTATACTGCCCCTATCCGCGAATATTTTCACTGGCCACTAGCCATGATACTCCCACTTACCCTCACATATGTTAGCATGAGATACCTGCATACTAACATGCAAATAATTATGCAACAACCCTCCACCAATAGGAGTGCAACACTACCCAACTTGCATGAACCCCAATAACTGGGGAAGAAGGAAATAATTAATATTGACCCAAAGGCTCATCCCCAAGAAGGGCAGGGGTGGAACCATAGGAACTAGAGAGAAAGACAGAACATAATATGCCAGAGTAATCAAACCCACAAAAGGCAAAGGAGGCCTGGGCAATTCCCCTGAAATGACACGTGACTGAGTGGGCCATTCAGGAGTAGAAAAAGGCTGCCCAAATCTGCCTCTTCCCAATCAATCAAACCTTCAGCAGGTATGACAGGACAATCCTGAACATGTTCTGAATGTAGCATGAAATTGACCAATTTCCTAGTGCACCAGAGCCATCACTACATGTGCCGACAACCTCAGTTCCAATCCCATGTATGTGGTCAGGAAATCCACTGCAAGCAGTTGTAGTCGTGACCACCTAAAACTGTGAGTGCAGAACTCATGAAAGTGAAGCAGTAGAGAAAAGATAAAATATAATTTGTAACTCTCCACCAGAATTTACAAAAAATTAAATAGAGAATGTAACTGATTTAGAAAAGAAGTTGATAGGCCTGAAAAACAAGAAAAGAAAAACTTTTTTATAAGTCAATCAAACCACAAGCAAAAAACATGTCTGTACAAGAAGACTGCCAATCTTCAGTGTGGTTAAAACTGCAAGGTTAGATATGGTGCTAGCTACGATAGGAGTAATGTCGCACTCCTATTGGTGGAGGATTGCTGCATAATGATTTGCATGTTAGTATGCAGATATCTCATGTTAATATATGTGAGGGTAACTGAGAGTATCAAGGCTAGTAGTGAGCAAAAATCTGTGCCAACAAAGGGCAGTATAAATCAAAAAAATGCTTTTTGTGAGAGTGGGTATGATAACACATCAGAAAATACTTTTCTCATTGTACAGTATGCATATTACATTTGGATAACCTCTAGGGACTCCAAAATGCATATTGTGATGGATTTACTATCGTATATATATTTTAATATTGATGTTTGTTTAAGTTAAATTTATATGTAAAAATGAACATAATTTATGCTGTTAAATCTGTATTGTGAAATTCCTACCTATTCATTAAAATTGTAGAAAATTCTCGAGTGTAAGAATGTATGTGTATGCCAACACTGATGTATTGTTTATATTGTTGCATAAGCTGAAATTTTGAGAAACTCTCCTCACACCTATAAGTATAACAAATGTGATGCATCAAAGATAATATATATATTACTGGTTTGCTATAAAACTCACAAGCTATAACTGTGATTATTATAATGCTTATTAATTGGGAACTTCAAATATTTGACCAGGAATCTTTACATATTTTGAATATTACAAACCAGCGGATTCACATCAGACATCAGTTAAATTATGTTGAAAACAAAACTGTAATTACAAGCAACAAATATTGGCTTAATTAATACAGATCATCATTTCATTGTTGATTTGGAGTTTATCTCACTATACTATTTTGGTATAAGCCTCAAAATTATTTGTTAAAATTGCCTTTTTTTTACAGTTCTTCCAAGTTTCATTTTTATATGCATTTTTATAGGTACTTAATAAAAAATTTACCTAATAAACAAGTTTATGGTAATTGCAATATTGCATTTACATTATCAAATTTGTTATTGAAATTCATTGATCTTTAAGATGTAGAACTTTTACAACACACGAGAATATTTATCAGTATTATTTATCAAACTCTTACCAAATTCTTCAGTACAATTTAGATCACTCCACTTCTCTACAGCCTCCAACAGAAATGTTTCTCTTTCCTCTGGTACTTGTGAGGATTGACCAATTCGGTGAATAACATCAATATTAACGGCTGCTATTCTTTCTGAAAATGTTTGGAACTAGGATAAAAGAAAACAAACAGATTATTACTTTCAGTAACAGTTACAATTACCTGTTACCTTAAGAAAGTAGTATTAGATTTAAATCTAATCTTGTTAAGTAACTACACAGAATGTGATATTTTACTGCATATACTTGGGCAATTTTCACATATCAAAATACATGTAGTTAAGGTGTGGAAATTCTTCTTTGTTTTTAAACAGTAGTAGTAGTAGTAGTACAACATAAGTCATATCACACCTATAAATACATTATCCTGAAAAAGAAGGGACCAAGCTAAAATTTTATTCAATCTTTTTTTTTTCATTTTGTTGATCATTAATTTATGGTTTGGTTTTTCATGATTATGATTGTTTTGGACATTTTGGCAACATTCTACATATAATTTTTCTTATTCTTACTTTTGAACACTGTCATTTATTGTATTCTACTTATACAATTAGGTAGTAAATACTTTTCTAATATATTTCTGTTCTTATTTTGAACTTAAAAATAACACAACTATTTACATGTATTTGTGAAAATCAACTGACACATTGATCGATGCTATTTTCTCTTCAGTTATTTGTACATTATACACAAGTTTTGTATGTTACACTTTTAAATTGCCTTCAAGGGTAGTGAATATGTTTGTAGTTAATTTAACATTTGTATATGATTTGTAAGTAAAGTTTGTGATATGTTAAAATGTTTATTTTACAAGAATGGATGATTAAGAAGTACCTGACATTTGATTAGCTCAGTACACTGTAACTTCTCTATTTTTTTAGCTATGTAGTTTGTTATTGTTTTTAACTGACAAAATGTTCAAAATTCCTGACAACATATGTGTCTATACATATTCATATTAAATCTACTGCTCAAACTTCTAATTATATTTTGTTGCTCATGTTTGTCAAGATGTCTGTGTAAACCCTATTCTGTGGCTTAACCCTTTGGATGTTATAATCAGATATATCAAACTTGACATTTATAGCCGTTTGGTGCAACAAGAAGACTTACCCCACGGTGTTACAAAAACTTTTCCACCTAGTGCAACAATCGTGATACTCACATGTCCTTAAATTTCCTGCCTTAGTACCAAGTGTGCGTACATCACCAAGCAAAAGCGAAACTAATAGATTTTCCATCACTCAAAATTTAATTACGCACTCAAAGGGTTAAGCTCAGTCAGACCTTGAAGCAGCTTTTTTAACAAGCAGATCTGCCACCCTCATCTCAGTCCTGTGGGCCACATGAACCAAGTAAATGGCAAATGAAACCAACTGCAGTACAAACACAGTCAATTTGGTGTTTGAATGTTTGACATATATGTTTTCAGCTCTGGTTGAAGCTACAATGTCATTAGCTTAAGGAAACAAGTTGGATTTTCCATTGTAAACTTGATATTTTTGAAATATTTAGGAGACATAGTAATTTGCTTGGGCTTTGCTCCATGTATATTCAGCTCAGCAAGCAGGGTAAACAGTCTTAAACCATTAGTGTGAACCAAAGGTTAAAAGTTAAGCTCATTTATAGTAGAATACACTACTAAATAAGTACTTTGAAGCTATGTTGATAACCCTTTTCTAATTTCTTTTTCAGACACTTAAATTATTAATGTTTGTATGTTTTGAAATAATATTTATTCAAGTAAAATATAGGATGTTTTTCATTTGTAGCAGCCTGTTTCCTGTTAAATGTAGAATTTTATTTTCATTATGTTAGTCTAGAGTTTAGCTATTGATCTCCACAGTCACCACCAACAATCATTAATTGCCTGTACTGATTAACTTTCTCCCAATCTAGCATGAAACCCTACTTGCATGTATGGAATTTTTCAAACTTCCAGCTTGGTTCTATAAACAGTTTGGCAGCCAATGAAGATCTCTATGAATCAGAGATCAGACTACACCTCTCACAGTTTTAGTTAAACAATAAATGTCATTTTCCAAACTCTACTAAATATAATTAGTTGGTTTCAGTGAAGCATTCATAATATAACAATCAGAAACCATTTCCATTTAGTCATTCAAGTTATCTTTTCACATCTATCTCTGAGAAAAAAGTAAAATATAAACCCATCTTTTAATTTCCAGAAAGTTATTATTTTCCTATACTGAAAATAAATTTCCAATAGGTACTTATTTCCTCCCACATGTGTAGCTATTCGCGTTCAGTCCTGCCCTCTATATGCAAAAAATGTTTACACGTGGTTCGCATGTAAATCATAATGCAACAACCCTCCACCAATAGGAGTTCAACACATGTGACTCCCTCTATTCAATTCCAGTAAACTATCACTTCGAGATTAGGTAGAAAAGAAAGCACTGGCTTTCAGTGGGGAGGAAGAGTGGGAAGTGTGAGAGTAGGTAAGTATCTATCAGAAATATATTTTTAGTATATGAAAATAATAACTTCCAATAGAGTACATTACTTCTGCTCATATGTATAGTTAGATCTCCCACATTGAATAGGTGGAGGGACTGGTGGGAAGGTTAGAAAAAGTATTCTTCAAAAGTGTCCAGAGAACACCTATAAAATATGATCCCTATTGGGAGAGAAATACACACGAGAGACCACACCACTTATGTACCAGGTAAATACAGCACCCACCGTGGAAATAGGTGTCACTTACATGGGCAGAAAGTGGGAAGACCACAACCAAAAGGAAGAGAAAAACCTGGTGGGTTTGAATCTGAACCACAATATCATGGAATCTCAATCCCAGTGAAGAAAGACTGTAGAAGAACCATCTACTGACAGGAATGTGGGGAAAGCTAAAATGAATGTGCTCCAAGGTGTATAGTAGCTAGGGCATGACTGACTGTATGCGGCCAGTCAACTCCAGTCCTAAACCAAAAAGCATCAGGATTACAACTTCTGCCCCATGGTAAGAGAAGGGTCCACACCATCTTCACCTCAAGTTGAGTAGAACAGAATTATATACATATCAAACCAATCTACTAAACGGAGCATGTGTGCAAATCCACAACCACCCATACATCTGGGAACCCAAATCTGAATGACAGTGTGAAGGAATGTGCCAATGTGGCAGTTCACATCAAAAGAAAACCGACCTGACTGGAAACCTTCAGCGCAACAGTGGCCTCAGGCTAGAGGAAAAAACTTGTTCAATTGCCAATGCAAATAGTCTGTAAGGGAAGGAGGAAGGGTAACTGGGGAGTCCAAGTATGATTCCATTGGTGGTGCAGAGTCCACTGAAGAGAATGCATATGTGCCCAACACAGAGAAATTAGTACTTCCATAGAAGCCCAAGTCCTCAAAAGTGACAGAACCACTCACGCAGAAACAAATGAACCAGTAAATGCATGGAGAACTGAAAACACTATCAAACGGGGGAAGGTTGGGCCTGAATGAGTTTGGTATTGAAAAATACACTCAAGTGGATAAGATAATGGGTAGGCAAAAGGAAAACTATACCTACTCTATAATTCAAGCAACATGAGCTGCAACTATCAGCAGCAGATGTGTGAATTGAGAAGACTCTAGTTCAGAATGATTTAACAAGAATCAGTGATCCATGAAGTGGTGCAAACTCAACCCTAGAGCATACAGCAGTTGGGCAAATGCCTTGACCACCCATAAAATACATACAATACTGAAGCAAGCCCGAAAGACTAGGCACGAAACTGATACACAACCATGCAGTGGACAAACCAAAGATAGCATCTGGACTGATGAGAAATATTAATATGGAGATATGCATTTGAGAAATCTAACATGGTCATCCATAGTCCTGAAGAAAAAACCTTGAGTGTGATAAAGGACCCCGTGGGAAATTGGGGAAGATCCAGAAATTGGTTGAGGCAGGACAAATGGATCACAAAACAAAAAACCTGGAGTAAAATCCTGAAGAAGGTTGGCTGATGGGCTCAATAGCTCTCAGTAAAAGAAGAGTCAGCAAACCTTGGATAAATGCAGACAGAGAGCTCGATCCCAAGTTAATGGGAAAAAAAGTGGTACAGGAAACAAAGGTGTAGGGGAAAGGAAAAGGATGAAAAATACTTCTGACAAAACTTTGATCACCCAAGAATCAGTAGTGAATAACCACCACAGCCAAACGTGCCCCCTACTGAACCAGAAACCACCTGATAGTCACTGAAATACACGGTGAAATTTCAAACCCTTAGTGGTGGGAATTGGTAAAGGATGGGAGATTGCAGGATGAGAAACAGTTATGGGAAAGACAAATGAGCAACCAAAGACTATAGGGTCAGATGTGGACTCATAAAGTCCACATGTGATTCCAAAGACTCTGGAAAATCTCCAAAACCAAACTGATGAAGAAAATAAACCATCCAGAAGTCATGAATATAAGGGGAAGGTATTTTGATGAACCTGTGAAAAGACAGCATCCTTCCCAATAAGATCTCAATGGCAACAAAACCAAATGTGAAGGGATAAGGCCAAAGAGGACAATACCGCCAAGGGGGAGTAAGGAGGGAAAGTGTATCTCCAAACCCCTTAGGGAATCAGTGAAGTGCTTCAGAAAGGAGATATATGTTGGAGAAGCACTGTAAGATAGCTGTAAGGGTAAGACAAAGGTGGGAAAATGGATGTGGAAGAAATTGATAGGATTATGAGGGACAAAAGTGACTCCAACTGCTGAAGTGAAAAAAGGGTGGATCAGCTTGCTGATATGCCAAATCATAATGATCAGAAGTCCATGTAGGTTTAGGCATGCTAACACCAGCCCTCAACTGAGAAATGAAATGCTCAGCGTGAACCCTAATGTCAGGGGAAAGAGGGAAAACAAGGAACTGTATCATCTGAAAACAAGAAAACATAACCCACCTGAGAAAGCATATCCAAAAAGGCAGAGTTAGGCCAGGTAGATATCATAGGAGATGCATGGGAAGTCGTGTCACAGTTAGGAGGAGGAAAAAGGCTGTCAAAATCCTCCTCATCATGAACAAGTTAAGACAATGCAGGAGGAACCCAAACATTGTCAGGAGAAAATGGATGCCTAAAATAACAATCAATCTCCTGACGAATGATATCCAAAAAATCTCAGTTGTGATGCCCAGATCTGAAGCCAGCAATGCCATTTGAAGTAGTAGTAATAATATCAGAAGTCGTAAAACACAAACTTCAGAATTCATCTTAAAACGTGAAGAAGTCGAAAATTAGAAAGAAAATTAATAAACAAAGGTAAGTTATTACAGCAAACTAATAGAAAAAAACTAACTGTAGCAAATGAATAAATCAAGTAAATCACTACTTTGCTAAAAAAATAAAGAAATAAATGAACATGTGAAAAGAGCATAATTAGAAAATGTATGCATTCGATCACTAATTAATGAGAAGCAATAGCTCGGTAAAATCGAATAGAGGAAGTCATATTGGTGGAGGGTTGTCGCATGGTGATTTACATGTGAGATGCAGTTGAACCACGTTGGTCATAGGATTTCAAGGGTCGTGGCATGTAAAAGAAAATAATTTTTGCATATAGAGGGCAGCACTCAACAAGAATAGCTATATACGTGAGATGAGGTAATATACTTTATCAGAAATTATTGATTCCCTTTTTAAACTCTTCTAAAGTACCAGTCACCAATATTCCAAACAACATCTCATTTCATATGTTAATCACCATATTAGAAAAGTAAAACTATCTTAATTGGAGCCTAGACTGTCTTTTCCATATTTTAAACTTGTGTCTTCTCTTCCTATTACTTGCACTTATGTCCTGCCTTACTGTCTTCAAGATACAACATATAAAAATCAGATCTTCACCTTATTAACTCCCCAAATAATCTTAAATTCAAGAACACAATCTCTTATTTTTCTTTTCTCAAAGGAAAATGTGTTATAAGATCTTATCTATCCTCACAAGTTAATCCTTCCATCTGCAGAAATATCCTAGTAGCCTTCCTCTATAGCCTTTCCAATAAATCAATATCCTTTTTCATATAAGGAAACCAAAAGTGTACAGAGAATTCTGGGTTTTAAAATAGAATTTATAACAAGTTTTTTGTTGTTTTTTTAAATACCAAACTCAAAGCAAGGTCTTGTAAAGACAACTTCATATTCACGGTGGATGTTTCAAATTGTCTATGGTTAGAATATGATGCATAAAAGAATGCATTCATTTTTATGCAAGGCCTGCATGAAAGCTAAGAATCTGCAAGTGATCCAACACTAGCTTTTTTCTTTTTTTTCAACTGAGCTGCTAAAATTTCAATGTCAGTAGTCAGTTTGGTCCCTCAATGAAACATAAGCATTTTTAATTAGATTATCAGGCTTTGATAATTAAGTGCTTACTGTTTTATATTGTAATTTGTGGGAGCATGCAGAATGGAACAATTTGCATAGCATGCAAGAAGAATGATAGATAAGACATAGCTACATGCATGAAATATAATAAACATATATATTTGATATTTGTGTTAGAATACTACATGTAAAATTGTTCTACTTGACTCGATAAATTGAGCAGAAATTATTTAAATGTACCATATTAGCCTAACTGAGGTAGTAGCATCAGCCATGAATTGTATACTTTACTGTTTATAGCAGTTAGGTTTTATAGCTGTGAAATTTACCCATTGTGTTTGTTACTTTATTGGAAGTACCTGTGGTTAAAACAACACTAACAGAATACTTTGTAAAACATATATAACATAACTTTAGTTACATATATAAGATTCCATGAGATGGTTTCCTGCATATATATTTGCACACACTGTGAAACTATGGCAACTAGATCAGACTTAATTATTACATGAAAAATTGGCAGTGCAGAAATTAAAGACATTTTTAAAAGCTTTACAACTTGGTCTGGACACACCAATATAACATTACTTAAGATATTTTGAGCAGCAGTGTATTGTATTTGTATCATATTTCATTTTTACCACTTCCAGTGTACATGAAAAGCAAATGTTTGTTCGAGATATTTATGCAAAACTAAACAAATGCTACATATGCTAGCTATTCTTAATTTTTAACTGACAGCACTTGCCACTTTAATTGAAAAGTAGGATTTAACCATTATTCTTATACTGCCTCTACTGCCAAAAGTGTAGTTTGTAATTTTTTTTCTTCTGTATGTGGCTACAGGACCAAAACTGTCGATCCTCAGATACATAGTCCAGCAAGCTCGCCACGAGATCACACTTGGCCCAGATAAGCAAATGGCACTGAATCAGAACAACATTAGTGTAATGTACTGGATTATAAGGTGTCAATATTATTATAAAGTAAGAAAACAGGTGAAGCAAGGTAGTGACCAATGTATGTGATGGACATGCACTTACTATTCATAAATTTAAAGACATGACTTGTTATTTACCTACTATTCAAAAGACTATATACACAACAGACATCAATGTTTTGGGGTATACATACACAGCTACACCATTCATGTGTTAGTAAGCAGTTGTATTTGACACTGCCACTAGTAGGTTTTGGTGCCATAATAGGCATATGTATTAGTTTTATGACTCCAGGATCAGGCATTCAAATCTATACTCTGACAACTTATTTTATATTGAGCAATCTTTTCTTTGCTATTGTGAAATGAAATGTGTGGAAAGTATTTTTTTTTACATGAGTAACATTATAGAAATATTAATTGCTCTCTACCTTTGCCTGATTATGCAAAAAGTTATAATTGCCTGAGATAGTTTCAGGAGGGCTGAAATTAAAAAAAACATTTCTCCAAGAGGCAGAATGATAGAAAATCTACTTGCCCCTCCTCTTTCCAAAGAAAATAAACAAAAGATAAAAACATAACATTTAGGATTTTGGTTTTCTATACCAGTATATGCAAGTGTATGTGTGAAGAATTTGCTTTTTTATGCAGCTTTCCAAATATATATATATATACATTTAAAAGTAAGCTATTTATCAAATAAGACCATTAGAAATTATTATATAAAACCTAAAATAATATTATTATTATTATTTCAAACTTTACAAAATTTATTTTATATTTAGATGAAACATTTTGTATCTATCAATCTTTTTAATCAAAATGCTGCATATCCATCACTACAATGCCACTGACAACTCAGTTTTGTCAGGAATGGCATATACAACATTTGGTGCTACTATAATGTGCAGTCTACACAGATGCTATCATCATCACCATTTTAACTTTCATTTATTTCCAATTAGTGCCATTTATTACAAATAATGCTTTTAAACTAATAAAGTACAAAATACCATTACATAACATCTTTGTGGCAAATAAAATCGGAATGAAATAAATTCCAACAATCAAAATTAGCACAATTATAACCTAAATTTAAGATACTCTTTTGGAATGGATATAATTCATTTAGCAAGAAATTATGTTTTAGTGAATCATTAAAACAGTGATGAAGATAGTATATGTGTAGACTGCATGCTATAGTAGCACCCAACATTTTTTACCTAAGCTCTTAATATGTATATTCATTCATGTATTATATGGTTTTAACATTCATTAGGATTTTCCAGCACCACATGTAGAATATCCCATGCATGAAGTGATAAAAGAAATAATGGTTTACATTAATGCTGCCACAAACAGAAATTATGTTTAATATATACATATTGAAAACAGTTTTTATAAGTTTATATATATATATACATATAAATGTGTGTACAACTGTTTGAAGCTTCATGTAATGTTTATCATATTATATATTCTTCCTATACTTGACAGTCAAATCTTACTAGGCTCTACTGTAGACAAAAACAATGTAATAATACCACTGCTTTAAATTTGAATATATTTGTGATTGATTGTGTGTGTGACTGAGCATTTGTGAATTAAAGATATAAGTATATTTCTGTATTTAGTTCTTATATGACATGTAGACATACATTTTGAACTGTTTATGTATATGTGCTAGATATCTGGAGTTCAGAACTTTTAGGAACTTGGGTAGCTCCCTAGAAATATACTTGGAGTGCTTCTCTAGCACCAAAACAAAAGCATGAAAAATATACATATACTTGTCCCACAGGCAAATTATAATGGTAGAATCTGTTTCTCTCAGACAGATATTACTGTACCAGGTATCATAGGATATGAATTCCACACCCCTGAAATGTACTCTGTTTTCCGAATTGTCTAGTTTTTAACAAATTACAAAAACTTAAATCATGATAGGCTAGTTATGGTTACTAGATGCAACCAGTAGTGCACAATGTTCCATAATCAAAATTAGATTGTCTGAATGATGGTCATGTAGTTCTTTACATTTGACTACATTACTCATTATTAGTAATAACAGTATATATACACAATGGTTGTGATTACATTTACAGCCTAAGTCGCCAACGCCAAGCAACCTAGAAAAGTAGAATACAAACAATTCTTGCCAGGAACACCAAAGTTGATATAAAAAGAAGTGTCCGAAACTTGGACTGACAGTAACATGCTACTGTTAATGTGTTAGGCCTACTTATCAAATGCAATACATTCTAATGTTACTGATTATCATATATTACTATCTAATTGTCAGGAATTTAACTAACACTAATAACAGTTTACGTCAATTTATCATTACACTGAGTACAACTACAATCTGATTTCCTTACCCTGAAAGTGTTTTCACTTTTATGGGATACTGGCTTTGTTTTCATGGTTTCACCTTTTATTACTCTATGAATTAGAGACGAAAAAACAAACTCCACGTGGAAGCAAATCTCACGTTCTAAGCCATGGAAGGAGACATATTCGATGAACGCCCTCTAAAGATTTCGAGTAAATCAGGAAATATATTCTGAAACTATATAAACTTCCATGTATATCCCCATTTTGTAAAAGAGAAATTACTTGAATAAAATAAACTTTTCGTCATGAATTATAGTATATATATATAACACAATGTCATAAATAATGAAAATTAAAAAGCCGAGATTAGGATAAATGCTAAAATACCCAAAAATTACATTCGAAACAAGATTACAGCGGTATGTCTGCGGACTTACACCGCTTCGATACCCGTGGTTGGCAGAGCACAGATAGCCCATTGTATAGCTTTGTACTTAACTTCAAACAAAGAAAAAATATATAAGATAAGTTTACAGACTTACAGTGTTAAAATCCAGGGCTCAATTCCCTGCAGTGGATACAGGGGAGGTGGGGGAAAACGCCCCAGTTCTTATCATGTCGGACTGTGCCCGTGGATATATTATAAGTTTGTTGGTCAAATCCCACTATTCAGTCTGAAAAGAGCAGCCCAAAAGTTGCCGGTGGGTGTTGTTGACTATCTGCCTTTCATCTATCACTTAAAAATAAGAACTGGCTAACACAGATAGCCCTTGTGCAGTTTTGATTGAAATTCAACAAACAAAAATTTATTTTTATAAATTCAAAAATAATGTAATTTATTTAAACCAAAACAGTATATTAAAAAAAATCATTAATGATGTCTTGAAGAATACGCGTATTTTGTGTTAGAATTAAACGAAATGGTAGAGCCGTCTACAAATAGTCTGATGTCCTAATTATATAAGCAGATCATTTTATAAATTAAAATGATTATTATTTGTTTGTTTGTTTTTTAATTTCGCGCAAAGCTACACGAGGGCTATCTGCGCTAGCCGTCCCTAATTTAGCAGTGTAAGACTAGAGGGAAGGCAGCTAGTCATCCCCACCCACCGCCAACTCATGGGCTACTCTTGTACCAACGAATAGTGAGATTGACCGTCACATTATAACTCCCCCACGGCTGAAAGAGCGAGCATGTTTGGTGGGACGGGGATTGCGAGTTGAGCATCCTAACCACCTGGCCATTCCTGGCCCTATAAAATCAATAAATACTCAGCGCTAAATACTCAGATACTTATAGAATATAAGTTAGATACACAAATTAACGGCTCTAGTTGAAACATGCAATATAGGAAATAATTATGGAAACGGTGAGATAAAACTGTATAAAAAAATAAATACTACCTGCACGCCATCCATATTTCAATTAATTGCACCAGAGTACAGTTATGTGATCATAGTTTACATTGCGCTTGTTTGTCACCCAAACAACCAGAAAGTATCACACCACTATAGAATTCTGTAAAGACAATCATACTATACCAAGTAATAGTTCTGAACCTGAGTTTTGTTTATTCTTTTGTATCAGTAGTAGTGTAATTTCAGTCATTGCTCCAATTAATGAAATACTTTTCGCGTGACAAACGTGTAGAAGTTAAAATTTTTGTCTATCCAAGGATACTCCTTGCGAAAAACCGCAGCAAGCCTCCTGTTTCAGTAGCAACTTGATGCGAGACTCTGAAGAGGGTATGAAAACTGGTACTGTTAGTACTAGAAGTGATCGAATTAGAAATCTGAAACTTTTCAAAAATAATGTTAAGTATCTCAGGGTATGGTTGTTACGAGATACAGTCGAATACAGATCTTGCTCATGACTTTGCTTTAATATAGTTGTGAATGTCACCTCAAGAAGAGCAAGATACACATTAACACGAAATGGTCTCAATAGATGTGCAACTGCCTCGAAAGTCATTGGTGAGAAAAGATATGCAAAGTAATAGGTTGAAATTGACATCATACCAAAAATTGTGGATTAATGAAAGCTAAAGATGTGTGCTCTTTACAGATGGCAACAAGTTTGAACTGTTTGGCAATAATCAATGACTGTTCGACAGCCGAGAGGAGCATGACATCATAGTCAATGTACAACATCTTCAGTAAAGCATGTGGTAAATAAGTACACGTTTGAGAGTGCATCTCAAACGACGGTATCAGTGATATACACAAAAATGGTAACATCCTGACATCGAAAAGCAGACAGTTACTGATCCATCATCCCAATCTTTCAAAAACATGATACTTCGTTCATGGATTCAACTTCCAACAAGACAATGATAACAAGCATGTGCGTTCAGCAAATGTGTTATAACGACCTCTTGACGGGAAACAGGCTAATGGAACACTCACAACCAGAGCTTAGTCTACCCAAAGTCCCAATATTAATATTCTTGAGGCTGAAAGGGTCAAAAGGCAACTGAATAATTTGGCTGAACTGTAGGTAATAGTAGTAGAGAACATTTGAATAACATTCCAGATTTGTATACTAATAAACTATATATTAGCATTAAAATAGATAACTCTGTTGTAAACAATCCTTCATGAAAATTGTAACCCACACCACAACCATTCGTCATAATTCTTCACAATTAACGCAACGTAAACATGCTCACCTCCAAATCACTTTCAAACTGAGCTCAGCATCTCTCATTACTGCACAAAATTCGTATCTAGTTATTAAGATACCAGTGCTGATAAGCTTTATATCAAGAAAAATACTAACAAGCATTAATAGGGATTATGCATGGTTTGCCTCTCTCAGTCCTTCTAAAATCTCACACACTCATGTACTCTTCTTACAGATGGTGACCCTCTCAGTGCAATAAAGTCAGTATAGTTTCGTTACAAAAATTATTTTTGTCAGCTTTTCACAATCCTAACAAGTGAACTGACGTCACGCTTTCACAGTATTTCTTGCCAACCAGAACATTTTATATTTATTATATAATTATGTTCGTTGTTACTTTGAACAATATCATACTCAACAGATCACGCGTGACCAAGCATTGTAACTATTCTATGTATCCATTTTTTTACTTTTTAGCAGTTTATAGTCTCTTCTCACATAATTTTATGAAATTTTCAATCTTTAGATATCTCACCAACATTTTAGCACTAATAAACTACCTTTCTGAAATATATTTGTATTTATACCCACTGTAGTTCCTTGTAGATCAAGCTTGTTCAAAGTATGGCCAGACTATTTTTGAAAGACAATTGATAAAGAAACGGTATATTCTTGTAACAAGTTTAATCAAATATATCGTTTAGGAAATTGTTTTTAAAGTACTTGGTGAAAATAATGCGAAGTCCAGTCCACGTAACGATAACAAGTTAGTTTATTCCACAAACTTTGTATACAGTTATAGGCCCATACCGTTTTCTCTTTCAACAAAAATTTACTTTCTGATGATCCTAACGACTAACATACAAATAAAATTATTTGTACAGTTTTACGGCCTATCGAATAATTAGATATAAGCGATAGCTAATATTGATCTGAATACTTTGCTAACTTCTCAATAACTGAACGAACTGAAAAATATACTCAATGCTTCACTAATTCTAGTATTTATAATGCATTCTTGTTTCTAGATATTTCGTACACTTTCTCGTTTAATAACATTCACGAACATTCTAGGTGTTTTAGAACTACTTTTATAAACTTTCTAAATCTTGTGTTATCATCACGTTAACAGCTCACTCTAGCAAATAACTAAATTAAAACATTGAAAATATAGCTTACTACAGTGTATTTTTTAATGTTTTTAAAAGTAATGAATTATTTTGTAATTGAATTCACTAACCTGAAACACATATATGAATTAAACCAGAAGTCGTAGTTATACTTCTTTAATACATAAAGTGCTAATTAAAAACTGTACAAAACAATAAAAGATCACTTACTGTATCCGGTTGGTGAGGACCAAGTATAGTATCGAAGAATGCTCTTAATTAGGTATAAAAACATAAGCAACTGCATTAACTTATCTAAACAACATATGTCAAATTAATACCACGATAAGTAGTTAATGATAAAACGTTAACGACAGAGTAAAAGCTATATACAGCTTTGTTAATTATTGACGTTCGACTCAGAAAAAAATGAGAGTGAAATGTTTTCCACATATAGACGCACAAAATGAAAAGGAAATTGCTGTACAAATAGTAAAGGATAGAGTTGCTAAATTAGAATTTTTTATTCTTTTATGGTTCGTTTGTTTGGTTAGTCGGAGGTTTATGGCGCAAAGCACCAGGACTATCCGTGCCAAACAATCGGTACAAAAACTGAAAAAAAAGTAAAAAAAGAGCAAAAGTAAAATACTGTAAAAATTAAAAAAAAGATAAAACAAGCCAAAACAAAACATTGTCCGTAAATGGAGTTAAAAGATTAAATAGAATTAGAAAGGCCGGTGGCCCATAAAAAGCTAAAAACATGATCAACTTGGACAGTGTCACCATTGCCAATGGCATTCGCAGTCGTAGCGATGGCACGAAAGTAAAACGTGGGCAATAGTGACCTGAGTGTCGCAAAGACCACACATTGGCGGATCGGTCCCCTGCAGGAGAAAACAATGAGTCACGAAACTGTGGCTAATGCGTAGACGAGACGAGATATCTTCCTCCTGCCGATCCTTATGGAAACTAGACGGCCAAACAACAACAGTATGCTTAATTTGGAAAAGCTTGTTATGAAGTTGCTCGCTCCAAATCGACTGCCAAACTGGCCAACTAGCGTGAAGCCGTGCCTTGATCACAGGCCTGTAGTCAACATAAGGGACAGACATTTATGGCTTGGACATTGTCTAAGGATTAGTGTGCCAGACTGTGAATCTGAGGGTTCATGGTTCATATTCCGTTGCCACCAAATCACACTCCGCACTTTAGGGCCGTGGGTACAATATAAGAATGATGGTCAAATCACACTATTCAATTAGAACAGCCTAAGAGTGTGTGGTGGCTACTGTTCACTAGCTCCATTTTTTTTCTACGAGTTCAAAACAAGGGGCGGCTTGCGTAGATAACACACGTGTAGCCGTGAGCAAAGTTGCGAAACAAATAAAGGTTTTGTTTATAGATTCTTTTAATGAGATTAAAGTTTATATTGCTATAACTTCGCTATGAATGATATATCCATTAGCTGATCGTTTAGACAACCGAAATAATATTCTGATTATTATTATTATTTTGCAAAGTCGTATTATTCTTTATAGCTAAATAATGAAATAATTAGAAGGGTTTTAATCCGGAGATGGTTTGATTTGTTTTTAATTTCGCTCCAAGCGATCTGCGCTAGCCATCCCGAATTTATCAGTGATAGACCAGAGGAAAGGCAGCTAGTCAACATCAACCACCACCAACTCGTGGGATACTCTTTTACTAATGAAGAGTAGTATTGCCCGTCACATTATAACGCTTCCACTGCTGAAACAACGAGCATGTCAAGTGACGAGGATTCGAACCTGTGTCCCTCAGATTTCGCGTCGAGCGCCCTAACCACCAGGCCTGTAATCCAGATAGACTAGTTTAAGGTTGTTGTTTTTTTTCTTCTTGGTTATTTTCTTTTTTTTCTATTAAATTGGATATCTGAAATTGAGCCTATGGCCACAAGCATAATTTATAATGTTCAAGTATGTTCTTTAATTGTTACATAATAAAGAAAATATAAAAAGAAGCTTGAGAAACTGTTGTACTAAATAAAAACGTGAATCATCATGTCTCCAACATTGCCAAATGCTCAGTATTTCTTAGAATTATTTATAAATTTTGCTCATCAGTTTCTAAGAAGTTAAACTTTTCAGAAGGTTGAGCAACATAGTATAGTTGAATCACAAAATAGTGTATACAAAGTTTTCACAGTATATTATTTTGCTGTTTCAAAGTTCTGATGGTTTTATAGTGAATATTAGATAGAGTTGGAATCTGAATTACAATATTCACATCTGATATCTGAAAGTTCAGACATGCTGACTTTTTTATTATGGACAAAATGATCATTATTTGGGGCTTTTTCTCGTGGACTTCTTAGTAAGCATTAAAACAGAAATAAAGTGTTTTTATTATAAAAAAATCTATGCACTGGGATTTTGAAGTTTCTGGCAAATTTCGGGCTCGGTTCCAGGCGTGAAGGGAAAATGACAAATGCCAAGTTTGTGTATTTTTGTGCAGCAGAACCAGTTTTTAAAAGAATTTGTCATCTCGTATCTATTTTGGGAAGTATGATGCTCCACGTAGGGCTACCAAGAATTCTGGTTTACTTTAGTATATCTGACATTTATAACAGAGTACTCACAAAATGAATTAATGGCACACACAAAAAATCACTGTACAAAAAAGTATCATTAACCAACTAACCAGAATGCATTATTTTTACCATAAAGCTTGCTTTGAAACAATATATCGATTATTTAAGTATTATGACTCACAGAAATAAAACTTATCTAGAAAATATAATTATTCAGTGAGTTTTAACAATTGATTTATTTTTGGCAATAAATATTTTGTTACGAAAAAGAAAATCATCTTAGTAATTAACTCCTTATAAAAGTTTCAAAAATTTAGACAAGAATCAGAATTAAAAAAAAATTAAAGTGGTGTCGCGTCTAAACATTTTTACCAGTGTTTCTTGCACAACGACCAAAAACGAAATAGTGGCAAAATGTTATGATAAAGTCTTCCTGATAATGAAGGCTAAGAGGTTCAATATGCATACATTGATTACATACAGTTTTGTTTTAAACTATTCTCCTGAATGAATGCTACTCGGTCTATTTATTTTCCAGAAGGAATTTTTCAGTTTATTTAACTCCTATATCGTTCATGGATCTTGAATTTCGTGACGGCTTCTTAGTGATTCTACTATCCCTGTAATCTCTAATTAATTAATCACTTGAGAACATAGATTTTACCGAGTTATATTTATATCTATATTTATCCCAGTCTCTCCAACTCGAACTGTATTCTGGGGATATTTCCAGCTGATAAAGCTTTTAACATGGAATCAAGCCTTAAAACCTGTCTATAAATACAAAACAAAACAAAAAACAGCTGCCAAACTCGTAATCAGGCAGCTTCAAAAGAATTAGTAATTTTGATCAAGTGTCCTAGTATGGTATAGTAACTTATTTAACAATAAATTTAATTTGAAAAACAGGGCACATTTATGTTCACTTTTCAATCTAATTTATCAGTTTCGAGGATCTGTCTCAAACTATTAAACATTTTATTTGAAACTACTGATCTTGACAGTCAATAAGAGGCTTCAATATCAAGTATATATTTCTGATGTGTTGTTAATGCTCATGTTAGATTTAATCTTGTTTTCTCAAATTTGATTTCAAAGTCATGATATTCTTGTGTTTTATAATGTGGGTAGATGTGCTTCAACGAACTAAACATTTCTTTATATATTTCTTTAAAAACTTTTATTAATCAAACCGTGTAAGGAATGCCTTACTATGGAGAAAACGTTTCTTCTTTCGCACCTGAACTTGTGTACCATAGTATGTGTTCTCATTTATATTGATATTTTTACTAGTCATTTTACGCTAACGTTGTTATTGTGGGCTACAATTGCTACGATTTTTTGTATGATTCTAAATGTATTTTTCTCATGAGAATCGAAATTCATTCAAATATAATACAAAATTATTGAAAGTAACGCTTAGACACTATTTTAAATACAATTAAAATTATTGAAAGTAATGCTTAGTTACTTTCAATAATTTTAATTGTATTTAAAATAGTGTCGCTTAGACACTATTTTAAAAACAATTAAAATTATTGAAAGTAATGCTTAGAAAATATGTAATAAATTATAACTCTAGCAATAACAGACATTCGTGCAGAAATATGATAAATTCCTAATTTGTCCTATACTATAAAACAGCTTGTGTATATATGCATGTTTGGATGTCAGTAGCGAAGGTTTTCATTCTTCCCGCGCTCTGATACTCATGACACTTTCGTGAGTTCTTGAGTATGCCTCAGAGAAATTGTAAAATCCTTTACTTTACTAATTTTCCGCCCTTAGTGGCGACGAAAAACACGCACACACACGCCGCCCCGCTATTCCCGTAATGTTGGCGGTGGGTGGTGATGACTAGCTGCCTTTCCTCTAGTATTTCATTGCTAAATTAGGGACGGCTATCACAGATAGCTCTCGTGTAGCTTTGCGCGAAATTATAAACAGTTTTTTTTCGACTAGTTTCGTGACTCTAAACGTCACTCTCCAGAATGTAATTTTAAAAAGAATTTTATTCAAACATACTCTTGGTGTGAATGTGCTTTGTAGTAATTATGAGAAAAACCTACAAACTGGATAAGTGATGTGAAGAAGAAGAACTTCAAGATTAAACAATTTTCGGAACGTCAACTTCACTTATTATTTATTAGAGAATTTTATTGCCCTTTTTGTAATTCTTAGTGATATTTTCTACGCTTTCACATTTGCAACTGGTTGTGTAAAGTGAATTGTGAAACTGTGGAAACTATTACCAAGAATTACAAAAAGGGCAATAAAATTCTCTGTAAAATTATATCCTGAAAAGTGATGAAGTCATAAAACTGGTCGAATAAATTAATAAAGGAGTGAAAAAACAGAAGAGTATAATATTATTGCGTTTTGTTATTCGTATCCACAGGTGAATCTTATTTGTGTTTTGGTTATAAATATATAAACACTACTGTAAGTAAACTATAGATGGCGCTTAACTCATAATTAATTGACTAAAAATGACCATTTATCAATCGGCAATGTAAAATAAAAAACAACTAGAAAAGTCTTAGCCCAATATAAAACTTAATGTTCCTTAGTGAGAGTCATTTTCTTTCGAAGTAGTGGGGAAATATTGATGCTCAATATAAAGTTGTGATACTACTGTAAGATATCTATTTATTGGAATGTGGGAAGGAAAAAAGAAAGATTTTCATGTTGATTTCAAGAGCTAATTAATCAATGCTCAAAGTTAACGGAAAAAATCGATGAAAAATATGTACATATATCAAATCCTTGGAACCTATTTCAAATATACAATATCGACTAGGCATTCACCACTGTCTTACTAATATACCCATGTGACTATTTGAATAATAACATATATTAAATCGTAGGATAACTTATTATCACTATGGGCACTTATGGAGTTAGATATTTAACATAAACGTCAGTTTTGTAGGTCTGTTTCCAGCTTACAGTTACCGTCGCTAAAACAGTCGCTATATTTTACCTTTTCTTAACTAGAAAAGAATGTATCTTTATCCAGGTAATTTTCATGCAGGTATTCTGTTTATAGTAAGTGATGTCCTTATAAAGAGAATGTGAAAGGTAGTAAACTTGTGTTAATGTTCTTTTTTTAGATGATAACGACTTTTCAGTAATGCTTATACCTACTTGATCCTTATTTCTGTGTCATCCTCTCCTGGAATGTGGGTTTCATCCACATTGGGAGGTGGTAGACCTATACATGTTAGTGTGTGATGGGGTTTATCGTCTTGATTACGTGTAATGAGAACGTTTGTTGACTTAGGTAATCTAAGATTATGGAACAATGTACCAGGAACTTTGGTTCAGTGCAGTATCATAACTCAGAGTGCGTATTAATTTGACTCGATCGACATCTTAGTTTTTAAGCGATTTTATTTAGAGTTGGTTGTTGTTGATTTTTAGCGCAAAGCTACACAATGAGCTACTTCCCTTTGCCCACCGCAGGAAATGAGACCACATATTTTCGTGTTCTAAGTCCATAAAGTTACCGATGGCCAGAGGCGTTGCTAGGTACTTAAAAGATTCGGGTCTCGGGCCGATATACGTGGGAATTTTCGGCGTTTCAACATGATATCAATCATGGTTTTTCTATTCTGACTTTTCAAGACACCAACTGGGGACTCGGGACACGAGTCCCATGTGCCAGCGCCTAACGACACTTAAGTCTGTGACGTCGCATGTGATATATACAAATTAAATTTTCACATACTTGTATCACTATTTCTTTCACAATCTGTTGGGCACGGGATCGAAACTAGTCGCTAAACACGCTCGTTATTCTAGCCATGGTAGGTGTTATACTAATACGGCCAAACTCAATATTCGTTAGTAAGGAGTAATCCAAGAATTGACGGTAGGTGGTATTACTAGCTTCGCTTTACCCTGTCACTTCAGAATTAGGGGTTCCCCGGTGGGTCAATGGCAAGGTTACGGACACACAACGGAAAATTCGGCGTTCGAGTGAAGATAGCCCTCGAGTAGCTTTGCGCGAAATAAAAAAAAACAACAAAAAACAAAACTGTTGCTTTGGGAACAGTTCAACTGTCTGTCGTGTTTGTTTCTTGGGAATTCTAGTTGAGATGCCTTGAAAAATATATGTACATATGCTTGACTTGAAAAATAAGTTTCGACGCACAACTAATGAAATGTATGAAGTAAAACTGTCTTCATATGTAATGAAGTTTAAAACACAATGTCTTGTTTATCAAGGCGGTATGCTTCTTCTAAAAAACCACAGCTGTGTGAAGTCTTCTTAAAGAGGCTACAACTTCTTTCTGAATTGCTTCAAATAAAACTAAGGATCGCTCTCTCTTGATTTTCAATACTGTTGTACCATTTCGCAACGTTAATCATTTTAGGTCATTACTTTAACGGCAAGGAGGTAAACAAAGAAAATAAGTCCTTTAATTGGAAACTACTAACTGATCTAAATATTTTGAGGTTCTTTGTAAATAAATAAAACACGTAAAATATTTCTAGTGTTATTATGCAGATAAAACGAAACGCTTTAAGTAAGGGGATCGAACTCATCGTGTATTATATTCGGACTAGCTAGCCCACATCCAACAAACTTTTACTAAAACACATTGAGTTTTTTACATTCAGCATGATAGTTTCTTACCAAATTTTAGATGATATTATGTAATTTGTGAAGTTAGTTGGCTTACTTCGGTTATAACTTAGCAAATAAACACTGCATCTCCTGCAACTAAAAAGCAATGTGGGTAATGAATATTTCAAGTAATTCTCGTGTTTGCAGTGGTGTCCTTTTACTCTAACCTGTTAACAGTTTAAAAAATCTTAATCGTGCATATGCTCAAATTTAACTGAATTTGATTATTAAGCTACAATCAGGAATGAAACATTGCTTTAATGTGAAAGATTAGCTGAGACGTTGATCTGCTGCTCTGTGCGTCCCGTGATCACGACAACTGTAACATACTAACGAAACCACAGCAGAATAACATAAATCAAACTAATTTTCAGAATCAAAGAAACCTTGCTGAAAACCCAGGCTAAATTAAAATCGCGTGATAAAGGAAACTACCACGATAACTAAATTAATGAACACTGGGCAATATATAAACTACTACGATAACTAAATTAATGAACACTGGGCAATATATAAACTACCACGATAACTAAATTAATGAACACTGGGCAATATATAAACTACCACGATAACTAAATTAATGAACACTGGGCAATATATGAACTACTACGATATCTAAATAAACACTTAATTTTTCATTTAATGTGTTTCCAGTAAGGTGTCTTTCATGCAGTCCACAATGTTTAGTCACGTTACTTTCGAAATGGCCCGGCATGGCCAGGTGGTTAGGGTGCTCGACTCGCAATCTGAGGGTTGCGGGTTCGAATCCCTGTCACACAGAAACATGCTCACCCTGTGTCCGACCTAGTCCTGCTCTCGGATACTCACCTACAACAGAATTTGGAGGTGTGAGAACACCATACAAAACAAAAAACTTTCGACATAAGTTCCAACTGTGTTAACTCTGTTGAAACACATTTTAAGACGTCTTATTTTTAACATTATTTAGACAGGAGATTAAATAATGAGTGGATGTTTTTGACATTTTACGAATAATGTGTTTGATATCTTCGTCTAAATTTAACTTGACAACAGAAATGAAGCTAAAATATCAATAAAATTACGTTAATGAATAAAATATTGTTTTATTTACCCACTCTGATGAAATGTGTGAACTATAGCTTTCTATTATTTAATGTACTGTATAATAATTGCAAAGTAAGATACAAATATTGGTACCTTTAGCGTTAGAAAAAAAATGACTTAAGAAGACAGTGTGTGGTATGTAGGTATCATAACTAAACTTCAATACAAAATATGAATATATCTTTCTCCATGATTTTTGTAGAAATTTTAATTTAGGTTCTAAGTTGTAGACGAACAGGAACTACATAAATTTTGTCCTTTAACAGTCTCGTAGTGATCAAATGTGGAAATTTTTAAAAGATAAATTTTCAAATGCTCAAGATAAACATATATTTTACAGAAAGAAAAATGTGGCTGCAAGTTAAAACCAGGTTGTTTCACAAATAGTCTAAGGTATAAATTTAAAGAAAGGAATCACAAATTTGATAAATTTAAACTGTCTGGTATGACAAGAGACATAGATGAAGGATTGGTCAATAAATTACTTAAATTTGTTGATGATATTAAGGTGTTGGGTGTTGCTAGCTGTGAGGAGAATGTTGCTGCTTTACAAAAGGATTTATATCATTTAGTGAGCTGGGCGAATAAATGGCAGATGGGTGTTAACTATAATAATGCATGTGGGTTATCATAATTTGAATTATATATATATATAATTTGGATGAGAATAACCTTAACAGTGTTACCAAAGAAAGTGATCTTGGCGTAATGGTTGATCAGTTTCTTAAGCCATCCAAAGCAGTGTGCTGTTGCTAGTGGTAGGGCAAATAGGATTTTAAGTTGTATGTACAGAAATATTGAATTCAAGTCTAAATATTTTATAATTTCATTGTATAGGACACTGGTTAGGCCACATTTAGAGTATTGTGTTATATCTTGGGTTTCCTACACTAGGAAAGACATTGAATTGTTGGAAAGGTTCAGAGGAAGGTTACTATAATGGTGCCTGGTATAAAGAGGTTATCATATGAAGAGAGATTAACATATATGAAATTGTCAGAGGGATCTGACTGAGGTGTTTAAGATTATTAATGGAATTGATAGTGTTGATGCATCATCCTCTTTCTTACTTTACAGTGAGAATAGTAAAACTAGGGGACACAAATATAAATTTTGGCAGGGTAGGATCTTCAGCTAAGACAGTTTTATTTTTCTAACAGGGTGGTTGGCTTCTGGAACGAGATGCCTTTGGATGTTATGAAGGCAGTAAACTTAAGTGAGTTTATGAGAAGGCTTGATAACTATATGAATGATAAGGGATGGCTTTTTTATTTTTTATTTAATAGTATTAGTTCAGAGGACGGGACAGCCTAGATAGACTTAACCTTATCTCTAAGGGTCTTCCTATGGTCACGGGTCAAAGGCCATGCCATCACGTGTGTAGACTCACATTTAAAATCTTATTGAACTACTATTTTATGAATGTATGGGAATAAGTTTAATATCAACGTGTAGATTATAATTCAAATTTTAGTATTATACATTATTAATTTCTTAATTTAAAAGTAAATATTAAAAAAAACACAGTTAAACATTGATTTTTCTGTGTCACGTGGTATGTTTCAGCACAGGTTCAAATTAGATGTTTCTGATGTCAAAATACGTAAGTCTATAGTTTTGTTGAATTAGAAACTCAAATTACCAATTACCGATATTGACAAGCTAGAATATAAAATGAGAGTGTCTTATCCTTTCTATTTACTAAGATATTGCTCATTTAATAAATCAAACACAGTGGCACCCACCTCTTTCCATTTTTGGAAATGCTCCCTTATATACACTTACTTCTATACATAACATGAATAACCAATCGTAAACTCAGAATGTCTCCCTAGTGGCTTTTTCAGCCATTTTAACAGGCTTGTACACCATTTCTTTTGAACCAATACTTCAAGGGGTAGGGTGTGTCTTTAGTCTGCTTGAAATTTCATATTTTTTGGACTAAAATACATTTTAGTTATTTGGTAAATTATAGTGGAATTCTATGGTATTAATGCAGTAATTTAAAATTTTTTGGTTATTAAAATGTACATATAAAATCTAAAAAAATATTTTATGTATCCTCTATGAGCAAATTTTTTTAAAGGCTTAGCAACCTAAGTACAAGGGTCGTAACTAGAAGAGATAATTGTTTGCTTTACTTCTTCAGTTACTGCTCTATGTTTTAAGAAAATAAGTTAAAGAACTTATT
>NW_013665894.1:261075-265975 GCF_000517525.1 Limulus polyphemus
ACTATTTTATGAATGTATGGGAATAAGTTTAATATCAACGTGTAGATTATAATTCAAATTTTGGTATTGTACATTAGTTAATTTCTTAATTTAAAAATAAATATTTAAAAAAATCTAAATATCGATTTTTGTGTGTCGTGTGGGTATGTTGAATGTAACATTGGTTCAAATTAGATATTTGTGATGTCCAAATACAAAGTTTATAGCAGTGGTCGGCAACCTATGACCCGCCAAAAGTTGGCTTCACCATTGCAGCCCGTAAGGGCACAATCATTGTTCAGTTCAAATTTCTCGGCTATGTGAGAAGAACAACGATATTAAAGGAAAGATGAGAAAGAGTCACGGCTACGGACAATTTTAAGATCAATTTCAGGGAAAAATATCAAACTGGTCGAACTATTAATTTTTTTTTGTATGTAAATGAACATACACATTTAAAATACATGTACTGGTATTAATAATTATATGATTATCACTGACCCAACACAATGCTAAATTTTTCAAAAAAAATATAATTGACCCGCGATCAAAAAAGGTTGCCGACCACTGGTCTATAGTTTCTTACGAATTAGGAACTCAAATTACCGACATTGACAAGCTAGAACATAAAATAAGAACCTCCTCTCATTTCTATTTGCTTAGATATCGCTACATTTACAGAATCAAACACAGTGGCTCCGCCTACTTCTGTCTATTTTTGGAAAACTTACTTAGGTAAATCTACTTTTGTCTATGACGTGTGAATAACAAATATAAAGCTTAGAATGTGCCCTAGTGGCTTTCTCAGCCTCTATGAAATATTCGGGTGGCAAACTCGTTCTTTTGATGCTAGATTTCAAGCGGTGAGGTAAGACTGTAATAAGATAGAAATTTCATATTTTTTTAGACCCAGATACAGCTTAGTTACAAAGCTTTATAAATTATAGTGGAATTCTGTGGTATTGATATAGCAATTTATGATTTTTGGTCATTTTAAAATTTGTATATAACACTTTAAAAATTATTTTTATTCACCTCCTCCACGTGCGAAATTTGATAAGATTTAGCAACCTACGGTAAGCAGCAAACGAGTACAAAGTTCGTAACAAGAAGAGATAATTGTTTTCTACAATTCTTTATTTACTGTTCTATGTTTTAAGAAAAGAACTGAAATTTAAGAACTTATTTGTAAATAGTAATGATGTATATACATATGTAATGTATTATAACTGAAATGTGACTGTATTTTAGGAAATACTAGTCCACTAAAACACAGCCAAGACATGTCATTTAGTAAAGGCCAGTTTTATATCCTTGGATACCGTAACACGAGTACACTTGCGCCGCGTCATTGCAACTTCTGTAATGTTAGCCAGGCACGGCTGAAAGGTCAATATAATAAAAATCATAAATATATATAAACGTATAATGTTATGAAATTTAAGCTATTTAGACTACACATTTGTGTTTCCGTGTTATAATTTGTAGTTATTCTAGAACGAAAATAGCATAATTTATATCTATTTCCCAATTTTTTATGGTGGTTAGGAGTTCGGTCAAATCGACCCAACCCGTACAGAGATACAGTAGTGAAAATAACAGATAAAATATAAAGTTGTTTTTTTTTCTAAAAAAAAATATTTGATAATTATCTGGAGGTTATAAAGATTTCGCATGTGAAATTTGAAAATGTTCTGATGCATAAAAGTATTTTTAATCTTAGCAATTTAATTAATAATTCTTAAAAGCTTTTTTGTTTTCATTCAATTGTACATAGATTCCTGTAATATATTTATTTAACATTGTGTACTTAATCTTTAAACTCATTAGTGATGCTCGATGCTGTTTTGAACCAGAAGTGCTGATTATGTTTATTAACAAAATGTGTGAAAACTTTCCAGCAAAATTCTGAAGTACAGTTATCACAATGGTAAAATATTGTTTTATAATCTGATTATGACAAATAAGCTTAATATAAAACTTAAAGTAAACTAACTAACGAAGAAGGCTGGCATAGGATAAGTTAAGATAAAAAAAAACATTTTAACCTATATTCACAACACATCTACATAATTAGCACCTTCAGCTATATCATTGAGAATGCTTTATTTATAAACGAGATAAGTTAAATACGTTTATCAATACTTGTTTTAAACAAAGTGAAAGAAATGAGAATATGTTCAATTCTGAAAACTGGTTAAAGTAAACATCACATCAGAAAGCTTTACAAATACGTAAACATTACATAATGAAATGGTTTACCAAATGTCAAGGCACAAAACTTTGCTTTTTGGTATCAATAAATCTTTCTTTTTGAGTATCTCAGAGGCCATAATGGTGGTGTCTAAGAGAATTGACAAATTTTTCGCGTATTTACTCTCTGAAGTTCTCATCTATAATTTTAAAGAAAGTTGTGAACGTTTATTTAGAATTAATTAAAGAATAAAGAAAAGGCTAATTAATGTTAAAGGAAAAAAGTTAACTTGGCTACCCATACTTACGTAGACTATTTTTTAGAAACATGTGACAACTTAACAAACAAATAAAACTTGAATGTGAACCATCCTCAACTTAATATAATCACATAAGACAGAAGTACTGAGCTAATGCGCAAGGATTTAAAAAGAATAGTTGAGTGAATAACCTTTAATGAGAGTAAAATGTCCTACTGGAGATCCTTGAAACTTAAAAGGTCGGTCGCAATTTATCAAATTAAACATGTTATAAGTAAATTAAATTCAGCTATTAGCAAAGAATAAAAGAAAATAAGATTTGATTTAGAAATTGCAAGACGGAGAGAGAATAAATAATCACCACATCAAGCACAGCATAAAAGCTCCGACAGAAGAAGTAGGAATATATTATTTAAATGAAAACAGGAAATTTCCTCTTTATAGAGACCATCGTGCACTAGAATACTTGTATGTGGGTATAATTACCACATAAGAAGAAAACAACAACAACAACCATCAACTCTACAACAAAATATATTCCAGAAATAATAACATAGGAATAACTTTTAAGTAGATCCTTTCACTAAGAACTCAAAGGGCATTTGGATTATCAAACAAGAAAAAGCATATATATAAGTTATATTAGAAGCAGGATAACTTAAAATTTTCTTTTGAAAGAAGTTACTACGAGAAAAACTTAAATTTAATTAATAAACAGACGAAAATGCGTCTAAATAATAAAACATGATAAATAGAAAAAGAGTTTTTATACGTACAATAAAAGAAAAAATTCAAATACTTTGTGAAAACTGAGTGTGACGGAAATGACTTTTTAACGAAGAGGGATATATTTTTAATATGATGTCATGTATGCAAATAATTTTTTGCCAAAAAATACATCGTTGTGGATAATTTTATAATCAATTCGAATAAAATGATTTTATTTTTGAAGTCGTAATGACAAATTCGATATTTTCTAAATGAATTCATCAAAAGGATGAGAGAGCGTTGAAGATAGTAGCAAATTATAAGATAAAAAATGAAAGATAATTATGTTCTTTAATGATGAAATAAAATGGGTAGCTAAACAATAAAATACAGTAACGTAATATGATATATACTTATGGAACATTTGAATATGACTACCATTTACAAATGATAAGATGTTAAACAAAATGAACACTTTTAATTTTCGGCCATTAAGGATATAATAGTGCTAATAATATTGTTTGCTGAATTTTGAACCGTACATTGATTACTTTTGTAATGAAGTCGATTAATATCCCATGTTTGTGTGAATATTCTATGTAATAGCAATTACTTGTAAATCCGAGTTTTATCTGGATATTTAAAGCAAACTAATAATAACAGGAAACAATTGCCTCATTATAATGTTGAATAGCGAGTTTTAAGCTATATAACTAATGATTGGGTTTCCCTGAGTTTTATTTGGAACATGATTTTACGTGTTTTCACTAGAAACTGTTTTATTTACAGTGGGAAATGTAAGTTACAGGCGCTTTTGTGGTTCTCTTACTTGAGCTATATATGTAAACAGATTTTTATAACAAAATTTAATTTTCGTTACAATACAATAGGGTTAATTAAGAGTAACTGATTTTTGTAATATATATGGTTCTTTCATTAGTAAAAGGGATGATTTGGTACTAATTAAGCAAATATATAATATAAAAAAATTTAGATAAGGAAGAAATCTTTAATCTTTTTTAAGTATTGTTGGAGATGGGTATAAATGTTTTGATGGATCTTTAGAAACCAATCTTTATTTATTTTGTTGTTATAAGCTATATTTTTAAACGTTAACTAGAGGAGGCTGCGGACTGATAATGTTCAGATCAAAAGGTTTAATAAGAGACCTAAAACACCTGGAAAGTTTTAAAGATGTGATGTAAAGTTTTCTACCACATTCAAAAGTAAATTATATATATATGAGATAGTTAAGAAAGTGAGGAGAGATTTCCAGAAAAAGAGTAAGCTGGTCATCGTTTTAGCTACCGTGGTTACTTTGTTCAAGTTAGTTGATTTGATTTTATGTTAGTACTGGATTGTTAGAAAGGTTTGAATTAACTTATAATGTAGGCTTACGACAATGTACACGTATTGAAATTTGCAGAAATTTTAAAAGGGGGAAATAATGTAATTTGTGATTTTGCGTTGACTAGACATTGAATTATTTTCTCCAGATAATTTAACCCGCCAATGAAAGATAGAGTGAAACAGTCAGTGTGTTAGCTGATATGCGAAACTCCAGAAGATTTCAGGGAGTGTAGTGCACACCAGAGTGTAAACATGTTTTATTTATTTGAAACAGCCAGTGTCTAGTGAAAAGTCTCTAATTTCTTATCGTTTCGCCTTGCATATTTAATTTTGGAAAGTAAACACCCTCCAGAAAATAAGCATAGTCTTAGCAGAACTAAACAGCTGATCTAATTTAAAATAACAACAAT
>NW_013665894.1:265996-275333 GCF_000517525.1 Limulus polyphemus
GCATATTTAATTTTGGAAAAGTAAACACCCTCCAGAAAATAAGCATAGTCTTAGCAGAACTAAACAGCTGATCTAAATTTTAAAATAACAACAATGCTTCTTATGTATCATCTGACAGCAGTCATGTTATTAACAATGAAAAGGTAATCATGGTGAAGAAAATATTCATTTAAAATCTTAAAAAAAAGACCCGTGTGAAATCCAAGCCCAATAAGTATGTGTATGTAAATAGTAAATGTAATTACAACCATATATATACATTATTACAGAAGAAATAAAATAGAAGGTGTTAAAACGTTCATATATACATATACAAAAATCCACCATTTCAAGTGGAAGTCATCTATTCCTGATAATTAAAGGCTTGTCAGTTCTGATGAGGAGGGTCTCTTTGCAGTTCCTGTCCAGGAAACCATGATATTTTATTTCTATATTAAATAGGTGGTCAGATTTAAGCACACCATGCTCCTTAGTAAAATGTGCTGAAACTGCTGTTCTATCAATCTCATCCATCATTGTAGCATGGAGATGCACCTTGCAACACTCTTTTACGGGTCTCTCAGTTTTCCAACATATTTTCCGTTGCCACATGAGGTGCTGTAAGCTACGATTTTCTCCATACATTTCTTCAGAATTGCTCGATAACATGTGATACAGTTGTTCTTCAGATAACGATCGCGGGGTTTAAATGCATTTATTTGGTGCAGATCGCGTTTAGTAAGTGGCGACGAGATGCGAAAAGTCAAGCTTCAACTTCACAATCTGGGCACACCAACAGTTAGCCTGCATCCGATCCTCCTAGAACACACCCACAACTGAAAGTGAAGACCGTTTTCAGCAGAATCACAACGTAAACCATTGATCTCTGATCCGTAGCCCAACATACTACCCATTGGGCTATGTACGGCCTTACAAATTAATCAACATGGATTTTATCTATATAAGATTCTTGAAACAACTTCTGGTAGGAATATTACACTATTCTTTAGTATAACGTTTCTAAATATGAAACATCATCATATACAATATTCGAAAAACAAATATATTCGAATTACGTATGTATCAGATCAAATAGTCTTACTTAGATGGCACTTGCCTCATCTGGTTTTATTTTTTAATGTAAATAATTTAATACACATATAAAAGTGATATTGTTAGGTATTATTTCTTTGAACATCAAAGCTTCTAAAAACTTTCTTTTCTTTGGGTATTAATTTTTGAAGCTTTAAGAATTAAAACCTGATATACATGAAACGTCAGAGACATTATTTTATTTACTTACATTAAAAAACAAAACCAGATAAAGTTAGTTAGATCTTAAATGTATTATTTAAGTGCATTCATATGTAATTATATTGTCTAACATATTTGTACTTTGAATGTTGCACGTGATTATTTCTCACCTTTAGGGATGAAACGTTGCAGTCAAATATAAATGTAACGCTTATATCAAAAGCTGTTTAATAATTAAGTGGGTACATCTTAAAAAAGGAATTATGAATTTTAAATAATTTTTCAACTTCTATTAATATTCATATTCTTAAACACAAAATCAGTACACCATTTATTTATAAGTCTTAGTAACTAAATCTACATTTTAAAGTCTAACTCGCGTATTGCCGGAAGTTGTTATTAATATTGATATTTACTGAGCCTGTAACTGAAGCAGCCCGGCATGGTCAGGTTATTAGGAGCGCTCGACTCACAATCTGCGGGTTCGAATCCCCGTTACACCAAACATTCTCGCCCTTTCAACCGTGGGGGCGTTATAATGTGACGGTCAATCCCACTATTCGTTGGTAAAAGAGTTGGTGGTGGATCTTACACTGCTAAATTAGAAATTTTTTTTTAGGAAACATATATTAATTGCTATGAACGCCTGTGTGGAAAGAACATAGTTACATGTACATGGATCAGAAGTAAAATAATGTAATTTATTAATTAAGGACGACAATCCTTTATAACAAATGACTAGAAATACTAAATGCTATAAATGAATATATCCAAAAAAATAAAACCCATGTTTTATAACGATTATGTTGCTCTGAATCACATGCTTTTACCCTTATTTAGCACGTTGTAAGCATTTCAATAAATTGTAACTTTAAAATTGAATGGAGGGAAACTCATAATTCAAAGGAAAACCACGCTGAGGTTGCATTAAGCTCAGGTATTGAAAGAAGTATTTTGTCTCAAAGTCTTGGATATGACTTGGCATGCTGAAATGTATATACCAGCATTGTAGCATCTGTGATATTCTCAGATGCTCTCATTATTTTAGAGTTAAGAGTAGTACTATTGTAGCTTGAAGCATGTAAGGAAATGTTGTTATAATTGGTAGTGTTTGTGGAGTTTCGCGCAAAGAAACTTGAAGGATGTCTGCGCAATCCGTCCCTAATCTTAAAGTGATGAATAAAAGGGTAGAAAATTAGTCAACACCAATCACCGTCAACTTATGAAATACTATAATCAAATAGTGGGGCTTGACCGTCTTTCATATAACTACTCACAGCTTCAAAGTGAGGAGTGTGTTTTTTATTTTTTTGTTGGTAATGGAGAGCGAACCATGAGACCATGGTACAGTGCTTGGCCTATCAGGAAATGAATTACAAATTTGAATCTGAATTATCTGAGTATGACTGAGTTTAAAGAAAGCTTTCTTGTTTTTCTGAGCAGTAGGTTTACTCCTAAATAATTGAGACAATTTTACTCTATAGCATGCCCATATTTGATGCTGGTAATATGATAGGTATATGACCTATACCAGTACCTAATACAATAGCCAAAACTTAGTTTTAGATATAAAAAATAAAAACACAACTGCAAATTTTCTAAGCTATCCCTATCAGACAGTTCATGAAATCTGACTAATCTAGTCAACCCTATACTATGCGTTTGGAAAAAAGGGGGTAGAATCGCTATCTCCCAACTCCATGTTATAAAAAACATTTGGTTGTCTCCCATTGACGAGTCTGTAACATTAATTTGTCTAAGTCCACCAGAGGGGTGCTCCAACACTTTAAAATCTATAAAATCAATTAAACTTTTAAGAAGAAGAAGAAGAAGAATCGAGAATTTGTAGACTTCCACATCACACTTTTGGTAGTCCCTCGTCATTGAAGAACTCGATACCATAGACAGGAAAATCGCGATAAACGGTTTAATCTACACAATCAAAATCTCAAAACTACACATACAGATAGAAATGTGGATTAACAAAAACTGTTGAAAATACTAAGCGAAATGCTCACATTACAAAACTAAGGCACAAAATATGCTTTCGATATTTATTAGGAATTCAAATCCCGTGTCAATAGTTTCTGTAGTATTATATTCCAAGTATTGTTATATAAAGAAAAAAAGAACGCTTTATATTAAAAAAAATTCCTAAACAATATCAAATATCAAATTACATTTTAAAGCACATGAGAACATGGTGCCCGGGATTTGACAAGGTCTTGATTTTACTTATTGAATTGCCCTCGTATAGACTCATTTACAGAATCACAGCCCGGATTAAGTACGTGCAGGGCTTGAGTTCATGAGAAATTCACCTACTACTCCAGCTAGACTATAAATGTAAACTCACCAATAGTTGGTAAATATATTCTAATATGATGTGGTGAAACGACAAGACACCAATTTGCAATACATTTGCAACTGGCAAAAAAAAATAAAAAATACTTGTATTCCCGATATTCAAATAATGATTTTAATTGATATACTAGAACTGAGTTATTCCATAAAATGGTAGAAAGGATACCAGACTATTTTTCGCTACAACTTGGAATGAAGAGAAAAATAATATAAAAAAAATTAAGCAAGACATTTCATTCCACAAATGTAGCCTCATGTCCACTTTAACGTTATTATAGACAATCTAACCAAAGACAAGAAAGCTTTTATGACAGCTCTGTCTCCTGAACATTACTTAGAGTGAGTGCGCCACTAAAAATAATCTGCTGGACGCTATGACCCAACGAACCACTGACACTGTTGGATAGCCACAGCCTGCAAATATTTTGAAAATCGGTTTGTCATAATTGTAATCAAATAGTGTGACGAAACGAAACCAAATATTATGTACTTCTTATGTAAGACTCACCGTACTTATAGTATCAGGAACTATAGTATATAGTATCTTTTTGCAGGAGGAAATAATGTTTTATGTTGTTTATTTTATATTTTGTTGAACGTATTGTTTGTTGGATGTCAGATAAAATAACCAAACCTTTTTTTACGAGTTTAAACTATTGTACTATATTTTTATAATTCACGCTTAAACATTATTTTGCTGATGAAAAATTGTTTAGTGAAAATCAGAACCTAAATCACATATTGTTCTTTTGAAATATCTTTCATAGACAATCGATAAAATAATTTTGTTTTCAGTTGTAAGAGTGTCATAGTGACCACTATTTAAAGCATTAATATTTTCAACGTCTGTTAGATTTATGTTGTAGTGTTGTTGTATTATGCAGTAAATGCGTGTGTAAATATTTTAGGTTACTGAATTTTTTCAGTTATCTTGTCTCTTAAATTTACTATAAAAATGAAAGGTCACAAAATTTAGCGACATTAACTTATAGCTTAAACAACTAAGAACGCTTGATTGAGTTGTGATCTGAGTATAGAGAATATGTTATCTGCATCGTGTCCACTACGAGTATCAAACTCAAACTTTTATTGTATATGCCCTCAAGTTTACCGTTGGCTACTGAAGGGCCTAGAGAAAAAAATGCTTTCTTAGATAAAGAGATATAAATTAAGGCTAATAGTGAACGCATTTTCTGTAGGAAATAGAGCATGTTTTTCAATGCACTGAGGCCATAACTCAACCAAGTGACCTCAGTACTTAAGTTTTAAAGCCCAAAGTTACTAAAGAGGTGGAGAACTACCGAAGTTCTAATCTATAAATCTAGCTTACATTTAGTCGAAAAGTACCCAGGCAATGTGTTTCTTAGTTGTCATGATCTGTCAGTGCTTAAAAAAGCTATCACTTTGGATATTATAATAACAAGCTGTAAAAAATGCTCTGAGAACTGAAATGCTATATCTTCACCTAATCATAATTCCCCTCATGTCGACTACTAACGTGTACTAACATCTATTTTAATCAGATTAAACATTCTGTGTTAATTGCTTTTGAAATAGAGCGTAAGATGCCTTATCTGGTAGAGCACAACATTTAGTCGTAATATGTATGTAACATTAAATTAAAATAAGGCTGATGATAATTGAAATCCCATATTTCTTTACTGCTCTATTAGAGTTTCCAAATTAGAACAGTTTGTAGCCGCATATCAAATATACTCTGTTTGTTGTTTGCCGCTCACCAGATCCGCTGGACAACAACATTAAGAAAGAGAGAAGACCGACTTGTTTAGGGGGAATTAGGGACATTCAGTGAGTGGACACTGTTATTTACTCTACAGTGGAAGAATATAAGGTACACTAAAGGTAATATAAAGGAAAACAGAACAACCAGTGTTGGGAACACGTTTGTTTTCGTCCCTGTGCGAAATGAATAAAAGTTAGATCACGAACGAAACAGAAAGTTTACTGTTGTTAACACTGCAAAGACTATTTATACATAAAGTAACCACTGGGGTAGATAAATGGCACTTATTTTTCTGTAAATCAACTCTCCAACTTCATCAAGAAAATTTTACAGAAGCTGATAAATTAAAAAATGTTGATTGGAACTGCCTCCATCTAAGTGGAGTGTATGATATATGTATATATATCTGAAAAATGTTTAAGTGGGAGAACCATATATTTTTAGTTTTATTGGATTTTTCCATTGCTTAAAGATTATATGTTTCTATTTATAGTTTGCAAATGCATGTAGTTATATGTAGGAATGAAACGAGGGTGTATTTGAGGAGCCAAAGAGCGCTTCTTATCTCTTTCATTGAATGTTTTTGTGCGAGAGAAATTCAAAGTGTCAGATATTTTGTATCTGTTCTTTATAAAACAACAAGTTTTAAGGTACATAACGTCTGACCAAGCAGAGCATGATAGTAGTACATAGATATGATAACAGTTTAGTCCAATACTAAATGTCATGCTCCATGGGTTTTCAAATTATATGAAAAACAAGCTGATGTACCCATCCTTTGTCCAGATTGTGAAGTTAAAAAATGTGGGGGTAGATGCTATGATAAATAATACAAAACTTTACACAATTTATTTATAACAAATTATTATAGTATTTATTATCACCTCACCAAAGGGTTTGTATAAGGTTTAAGAATTCAATATGTATATACTTAAAACATGGTATACACTGTGCGATGGTCAGGATGACATTGCATTAAATATGAAAAAATAGTGGCGGTAGCCGCTTTCAACAACCAGCTGTTAATGTCCTCCCACAGTGGTTAACGTGATTAATTAATTGATGGTCATTGGCCGCAGAAGTGTTTTACGGGCCGAAGCTGAAAGGTCACTTGTAAGTAGGAAGTGGGTATATATCACTCAAGAAACGGCTCTTCATATCAGCCTTATGGTGGCTGTTGGAGTAGGAAATTCAGCTAAGTTTATGCATTATTGCAATAGTGGTGGCCATTTTCTTTCATTGCATTCCTCCATAGAGAGTGAGCCCTCCCCCCACGCTTTGTGTATATTGTTATAGAAAAAACTAAATTTTTTGTGTGTGTAAGGTCGTGGTGCCATCTATGAATGTAGTTAACGTTAATTTAAGTCAAAGATAATAAATGCTTAATAACAGCATTAATGTGGGTTGGAGGGAGTTGTTAATATCCCCTAACATGCCCCTTGTTCCAAACTATAATCCCACAAAGTTTGGTTGATATTGGCCTAGCGACCTAGGAGTAGTTAGATAACGGACAAATAGACAGAAACACAGTTTTTTTTGTCCTTTATATACATATTTATATAAGATACTTGCTTACTGTTAGGATCGTGTCTAACATTGCTGAGTGTTATGTAGTCAAAATTTTATTCTAGTAGTCACTGAAACCAGTAAGAGTGGTGACAAAATAAGGACCAACCTTATGTCAACAAGGTTCTTCTTTGATCTCGTTTATGTGTTATAAGTTAGTCTGTGAGTTCTTTAATCCATTTCCTTTTGGCGATTCGCTATTAAAAAATAAACTGCTAGGGCGATTTAGCAATGATAAAAGCCTGAAAATAAGCTAGTTCAGTCTAGTTGATAGTGTAACTCTGCGCTTAGGAACGTGTAACTGTATGAAAAACAAATGAGCATAGGATATGAATTTACAAATGAATGTTTTTTTTGTATAAGGGATATTCTTGTAGATTGTATCTATTCAATAATTATACTTAAAGATATGTTTCATTTCTTAACAATTTGGTTTGAAAATAGATTTTTTTACAAAACGACGATTATTCCAATCGTTTCTACCATTATAATATTTATTCAATACGTTACATTTACAAACTTATACGAACTTAGCATTTGACACAGAAAGTTCTTTTCAATATGTATATTTGTAGTAAAAATAGTGTTAATCAAAAGCAGAAAAGTTGATTGACGTGCCAGAGCTTTAATCAGAAGTAAAGACTAATCAAACTTCAATTTACTTTATTATCTTATTTCGTCATATTTTATCGATGATATTTTTATTTAACTTAATTTGGATAAACTTCTATTTTCCCTCAGATACAACAGAAACATAAAGATTCTAATTGTTATAAAGCTGAAAAGATCTCAAAGGGAAAATGTTTTAATTTTGGAGAGGGGAGTCGGAATCAGTGATTGTGGAAAAAATAAAACAAATAAAATACGTGGCTCTCCATTCATGGGTCGAGCGTGGCTCATTGGTTAAGATGCCGGATTTGAGGTTTTGTGGTTCGTGGCCTGTTACCGTAAAATAAAAAATAACACTTTGGGGCCGTGGGTACGTTATAAGAGTGACGGTCAAATCCCGTTATTCGATTCGAATAACCCAAGCGTTGGCAGTGGGTCGTATTCCGTCTAGTCTATCACTTAGTTCAAGATTAAGGACGACTGGTGCAGATGACCTTCGAGTAACTTTGCGCAAAATCAACAAACAAACAAACAAATAAACGCTCACATAAATCCAATATTAATTTAATCAGAAATAGAATAAATAAAAACTGATGAATAATGTTTTATAATGCTTTGGCGTAAAATAAGTAGAAGCTACTTACAACAGGAACAGTCTCTGCTATAAGACTTCACTCATGTCTAACCTAATACTACTTGTACTTGCTAAAGTTCGTAACTAATATTTCTTCAGCAAATTGTGCTAATTAGAGTTCGGACGCAACGAATGTATTATTCATGTGGATTTCGGTTCTTACGTCATAATGCCCAGGCCTATGTACTGTCGCCGATAACAAGATCAGTAAAATCGTATATGCGGATATATAGCATCTATGTTTCCTAAACATTTCATTGGGACGTCATCAAGGCTACATTTCATGAAGTGGTCTCGTGCCTTTTCCTTATTTTTATATAATGAAGCTCAGTCAGTCGTTGGTTGGTAATGTTTCCAAGTACGTTATAAATGTATAGATAAAACTAAACATTTGTATGTTATAAGTTCATACGAGATGTTGTATGTAGTTTAATTTGAACTTTTCTTAGTAGTGAGAAAAAAATATGTATTTCGTTAAAAATTTCATGAGCTCTACAGTATTTTACAATGTGTGAAAGAGATGCTAATCTCTATTGCTCACGTGGTTTATTTGTATACAAACTCTGACTTTAACAATAACTATCAAAAATGAAATCAAATCATGTTTTAAGTAAATTGAACATCATATTTTATCAAAACAGAATAACAAGTGAAGATACATCAAAATGTAAGCATTTATTACAACTGAACAATACAAGTTTTCAAAACCAGTTATATTTACTCATTCAAACATTCTGATTTTGGTTTAAAATTATAGTTTAATAATTTTTCTTATGTTAATGGATAGCATATTTTAGTTTCTTATTTCTTATCAAATTAAAAAATACATTTAATTTCCACCCAAGAAAGATTTTTATCCTGAAATTAAACTACAAAATCGCACTTTATGAGACAAAAAACATGATCAGAAATATTTTCCTTTCTACACCATGAACAAGAATTTTTTCTATCGGTATTATATAACCCTAAAAGAAAAAAAATATCAAATTTCGTGTTCCATTTTATTATCCCTTTCGTTTCAAAACTGTTTGACACTAAAGGTAAAAATTAAGTTCAGTTAACCAAAAAATTGAAGCTTGTTTTAAATCTAAAAATAAAATTACCGCAGATCGTGTAATCATTATGCCAATGTCAAATATTTAAATCAACGATACAGATAGCTATCTAGACTTTTAAACAATATACCT
>NW_013665894.1:275354-310131 GCF_000517525.1 Limulus polyphemus
GCAGATCGTGTAATCATTATGACCAATGTCAAATATTTAAATCAACGATACAGATAGCTATCTAGACTTTTAAACAATATCCTAAAACAGTCTGATGAGCATAGTCATTTGGCAAATTATAATCACTAATCTAAATTGCCAGAAGATAAAATACTAGATTATGAACAAAACACACCAACGTCAGAGAGTAAACAATAATTATTAATTAATAGCTTAAACAAAACAAAACAAAACAAAAAAAAAAAAAACAAATACGGAGATGTCTGTATATATTTATTCTAATAATTTTGGGAGCTATTAAGTTGATCCTGTTTCACTGATCATGAATTTTTGGCTATTTTGAGAAACGGTATGTTCCGAAGTATATTTGATACATTTCGAGAAGAAAGCTTCATGTAGTGAAAAAAATATTCCTTTTTATCTATCAAAGATACTACCCTCAATGATTCATGCATGCTTACGACACAGAAGATCAGGTTTCGATACAAGTGGTGGGTAGAGCACAGTTGACCAACTGTGTAGCTTAATGAAAACCAAATCAACAAGTTTTTGTGTTTAAAATAAAATTTAATTGAACTCTGAACCTTCTGATTCACAACCAAGCTAACCACTACCATTTCTTAAAAACCTGCGTAAATTTGAGCACAACGTTCTATTTCCAAGTTTCCAACGCTTATTTTCCATTAATTTTGAATTCGAGTATATTTTTGTTTGTTAGTTGATTAGCATAAAGCTACACAACGGGTTTTGATACCAGTGTTGGGCACAGCACAAATAGCCCATTGTGTAGCTTCGCGCTTAACAACAAACAAGTAAACAAACACAAACTATTATTTATTTGTTAAATAAACAAACCGTCTATACTTACAGATGTATTTGGTTTCAAAACCAGTAAGAGATCGATCAGAAGATAAATAACATTACGAGAGGTAATGAAGTAAAAATAGTTAAATAAGAAGATACCTTTCAAACTATGACGTATTCAAATATTTCCAATTATATTTGACACCTTCAAAATTATTACGCACATTCTCTATCTGAAATTAAACATACGGTTGCACTTACAGGCGTAATTCTAAGAACACATTTTAATGATAGATAATTTTGTCCACAAACGATACAAAGATGTGAGAGGTCTGCCTCATCCCCAGTTGTATTATATACATCATACGAAGCTCTCGGATTCTGTAAAGATCAAAATCCCTAATTTCTAAATCTTTCCCGTGTTTATGCCCAACTTAAATAATGATCATCTGTCACATTATTTTCGCTGTTCCATAATGTTTCTTGAATATTATTCATTTTGACTGTGCAAATTTGTGCTTAAATTTTTCTGTTTTCATTAGATAAAAATATTTGTTTAACTACCATAAAATGTATTTAATATCAGTAATTTTGTAACTTTAAAATTAAGTGACATTGTTAATCAACATGTAACACTGATCACCCCTAATGAGATTTTCAAGCTTTTTCATACTTTCATTTACTTAAGTCTGTAAGAGTAATAACTGCTAGAAAGTGGTGTAGAGAATAAATTGAACGCAGAAAGTAAATCAAAAACAATCAAATACGAATTAACAAATACAACAACTCTTTATTCACAAATATGTATATTTTCATATTTAACACACACACACACACACACAAGTGGCCAGCTTCTTATTTCCTGTTATGATTTCGTACTGGCTACTAGGCGAGTCTGCAAGAAATAAGGACAAGAAGAATAACGTTATACTACACTTTCAAGCCAGACAAAGGATCCTAGTGCAGTATCCCATAATCCATAAACTATTTAAGTCAACGACTACTATAAATGACATATTCAACTGATACCAACTCATATAACTATCTGTGTCTCTCCTTGAGATGGTCGTGTTCTTCTAGAATTTGGACACAGAGACAGGGTCAAACTGGTACAAGTTTCTATGATGTAGTTGTTATTGTACATAGTTTTTACCTAAGCAAAATGATTAGCACATTTTTTACTAAATTTTGACACCCAGTTTACAAGGATGTCATAACTACATGCTGAATACATGCACTGAAATTTAGAAACAAGTTACTGAATGTACCTTGTTATACATATATATGTATTCTAAAATATATGTGGAAAGGCAAAATTACCAGTTATTTTAACTCTGACAGCGGTAACCTGAGAAGCTAGAAAATACGATAATAACCCTCTGGAAACATTAATGCTACATGTATATATAATTTTTTTTCTGCCTTTTAACAAGCTGTTTATTATATAAACGACTTGTCATTGTACATGACGTTAGCATCATCTGGTTTGACGTCATTATACAGGAATTATATTACATGAAATAGCGCATTTCGCAAGTAAAAGACAGTTCGATTTGATCCTTAGTTGTAGCTTGTTGAGTGATTAGACTAAATACAGGTTGTTCAAAGGTCTTTAATATTTCGTAAACTGAAAAATCATTGCCTAATTAACGTAATTACATTTAGGCGATTCTAAAGTTTATTAGCGATAATACACATATAGTTACTTTCACTAATTCCAGTTTCCTTTCTAACTCTTTAAATACATAATAGTCACAAGAAAGGTTTGGAAAATTATACTAACTGCATCTCTAAGCAATGAACTGCTACGTTTTTCATCGGTTTTCTGCTATTAATTCATTAGCTTGTATTTTCCTGTAAGTATCTATGTTTAATAAGTGTTAAAATTATATATATATATAAGTTTATTTTAGACCATCATTAGCGTTTAATGGATTTCCACAGCTGCTCTTCTTAAATAAAAACTCTTTAAAACTCTATTTAAGTATTAGAAATTTCTTACGTTAAAACACTGTTATAGTTTGCAATTACTATATCAGCCATCTTTTAATTTTTAAGCTAAGGAACAAACTGAAAAGATGTTTGGTTAACCTTTAAAAATACGAGCCACAGACTGAAGAAACACTCTCATAATGCTTCAGCCAAATATAAAACATCTGCTTTTACATTTTTCTCTACCATAAACTAATAAGTTGACAAACAGTTAAAGAGGAGAGAAAAGTATGGAATATTTCCACAAGATAGTTTTATTGTAAGATCAAAGTGATATGTGTCAGGGATGATAAAAGTTAGATATTTCTATTTTCCTTTTACAATTGTTAAATCGAGACACTAACCACTATGAGCATAAAATAATTTTTAAGTTTCATTTGGGAAGGTTTTGTTTGAAATATATAATTTACTTGCAAAACTTTAAATTTGTATGTACATATATATAATTATTCATAAGACCTATTTAGTCTTAAATATCAAATCCTGTAGCCCCCAGGCCAACATTATATCATACAGTATAACTGAAATGAAATTATTAAATACTATGAATTTTATCTTACAAAAACGTACCTATTCTATACCTTAGTTATTATTGAGACATTTTCTGTGATTGGACGGGTTTTTTGTTGGATTATTCAGTAAAAATAATAATGCAAAATCCAGTCAACTTAAAGATAAGAAAAAAATTGTTCCCTGAACTTCAAGTTTCGCGATTAGTGTAACCAACGTTCGCTAGTAGGCCCAACTTTAAAAATAAACTAAGTCAAAACAGAAATGCCACTTTCTTGTTAACTTCCTTTCAAAAGACAAACTCAATATTCCCGTCACTGGATTAGTTAACTTACTTATTGGCTAGCTGTAATGGTCAAAATGACTAAATAATGCACTAATTACTTATTAACTGAATAACAAACTAAACAACACACCATAGCCTAACTCACTCTTTATATGTGACTCTAACTGCTTCTTAAGCTTCCAAGAGGTTTTAGTCATTACGGCCACTAAACGTTACACTATACTTTCTTCTGGTTAAATAACAACACAAATATCTAGAAATGCTAAAAATGTAGTTTACCCATGGTAGACACAGCACAAATAGCCCATTGTGTAGCTTTGTCAAAAGGTCAAGTCCAAACCCTCCCATGCTAAGATGGCTCATAGAATCCGTTGCTGAACTCCGGCTAAAGTGTAGCTCTGTGCTTAACAAAAACACAACTTCAAAACTTATTTAATGACAGGTGGTCCAAGAATAGAGAATAAGAAAAAATAACTGACCTGTAGATGAAAATAATCAGATTTGTTTCTAATGTATATATTGTGAAAATTTGATCCAATTACAATTGTTATCATCTCGATCTCCTTTTTATTCTTTTGAATGTTCACAAATGCCATGATTATTTGGCAGCAAATTAAATGAGCGTATAAATTCTGATTTGGACCAAAACTGCAGTTCGCAGCCTGTAATGTCTAATGTAAATTACATATATGCTTCTTGTATTATTCAGAAAGCTTAAAAAACAGAGTGTTTGAGCTACGTAGTTAGCCTGTATTACCCGTGTTGCTGTGCGATCAGGTAAGTTTCGTTTACACAGGAAATATGATTCATCTGATAACTAGATAGCCCAATGATATTGGATACAGGGTGTTAGAGTTATCAAGTATGCTAAACAACTTAAATTACACAGTGTTGTGTAATGTTTGAGTTATTTAGTTAAAAAGCAGTGCCAATAACATTTTCTAATAGAAAATGCCAATAGCAGGTTTGTGAGAAAACAACAACTTCAACATCTAAAGCCATACGTACAGAAATTGTTAAGTAGATATAAAATATAAATGTAAGGTATTTTGATAAAAACAAAGGAATAAAGTTGTGAAACTAGATGTTAGATAAAATCCATTATGAAACGTTTTCTGCTAAGAAGTCTGTTTATAAACATCACAAACACATCTTTCAAATTTTCGGAAGCTTTTCACCAAAAATAATTTATCCAATAAAAGAAAAATAGTAATGAAGTTTGATATTACCACTTTTCATAACTTTTAAATCTTCTAAATGAACAGAAAAATAATGGAGAAAACAAAAAGACAATAAATTCAATTAATCTTGATATTGGTGTTTATTTATTGGCTGTTGGAATTGGCTTTGACTACATACTTGAATAAGATGTTAAGCCTGTCATTAATCTTAACTAATCTATTTTTTGTGCTTTAAATTTTTCGGAATAGAATTAAATAAATAAATTGTAAAAAGAAAAGCCTGACTTCTTAAATTGCTAAGACTAACGCTTTTGCAGCTTTGTTTTATGATCTATCTATTTTTTGACCCATTGTGATTTCTTAGGATTAGGATGTTGTGAGTTTTTTGGAACAAAGCATTTTGGCTATCTGTGCCAAACAGTCAGTATTAATATTGAAACAAAAAGAAAATAAACGAATGTAAAATATCATAAAAAGTAGAACAAACAAATAAAATGACACATTCAAAAGTTCACTGTGTTTCTTATAACAATGTTAAAAAATCGAACAGAATGAAAAACGCCAATGACCCACAAAAAGCAAAAAACGCAATCAATGTGGACAATGGCACCATTGTCCATCGTTAGAGGTAAATACCAAGATAAAATATGTTTAAAATGGTGCTGCTACTGGCAATCGTAGCGAAAGAAAATGTGGACAATTGTGATTTGAGTGTCGCAAAGGCCATATTTGGCAGATGTATCCCTGTAGAAGAGAACGATGAATCACGAAACTGTGGCCAATGCATAGCCTAGACAAAACAGTTTCCTCCCTCTGATCCTAACGGAGATTAGAATTAGACGGCCAGACATCAACATTAGGCTTTATTTGGAAAAACTTGTTATGAAGTTACTCATTCCAAATTGACTGCTAACTGCCGTGAAGCCTTGTTTTGATAATAGGTTTGTAGTCCACATAAGAAACAGGCAGGGCTGTGACAACGCCAGAGCATGCAGATCTAGCTGCAAAGTCAATAAGCTCCTTCCCATGAATACCGACATAGCCAGGAATCCAGAAAAACTTAATAGATATGGATGATAAAGAAAAGTGGTCCATTTGTTTCTGAGTATCTAAAAGAACTATGTGAGAACTCACATTAAGGGATTCCAGTATGTATATAGTACAGGTGCTTGAACAATACAATCAGTTACTGCCTCCACATAATTGTTAATAGTGGGATATAAGTTAATAGTGACAGCAGGGTCAAGTTCCGAGAGAGTGGTGATGGAGAGCCAGTCAGCTTTCTCTAGCTTCCATCATGACACACGAGTCGAGTGATATCAACCACAGCCAATCTCTCTCAGAATGATGGGAAAATTATCACTGCCCCGTGAGTCATTATACACGCTCCAAGAAAAACAAGGAGAATTGTAGAGGAACAAATGGGCAGATCAATAGCAGTAAAATAATGACTGGATGTATGAAAATTGGTAAATGAGCCAGTATTGAAGATTGTGTGTTTTCTTATAGGAAAACCACATCGGGCTATCTGCTGTGTTTACTGAGGGGAATTGAACCCCTGATTTTAGCGTTGTAAATCCGAAGACTTACTGCTGTCCCATCGTGGGATAGCATTGAAGAGAGAGAGGTGTTATGTTCCAAGAGCAGATGCTTCACAGAATGACACCTTCCATCTACATCAGCATCACCCCAGAGGAGATTGTATCCATTACATTATCCTAAGATGAAGAAGGGAAATGACAATTATGCAATAAGATCATCGAGGTCCACTTGATAGTAATCCACTCCTGATGCCAGATAAAGAATACAAACTGTTATGGTATGATCCATCAGGATATGGATGGCAACAGCTTCCAAAAGCACAGTGAGTAGCACAGACATGGTGGGTGTATGCTGTTCAACCAGCAGTGCCACATCCCCAAGAACTCATACATCACACAACCAGTCATTCCTGTACAAAGAAAATTAACAATAGATGAAAGCATTGGCAGGCTTGAAGTATGTTTCCTGTAAGGAGAGAGACATAAAGGATTATAGGAATCGATCAAGGCCTCAATGTCATCAATTTGAATGGAAACCTTGACAGTTTCACTGTATCAAAGTGATCATTTATATTTAGTAGTAGGAGAACTAGGTGGAAGGCTTTTTGGTTTTGACCATGACGTTTTTGTTTATTAGCAAGATGTCTATCAACCTCCATGCATCCTTTACTGGGTCTATTGGGAAGGTCTATGTCAGATGAAGGAGATTCTAGTGATTGAGTGCATGACTGAATAACTATCCTGCACTTCGGGACTAATGAAGAGGGGCCCGAGTATTCAGTGGATGCTACAGTAGGGACAGAGACAGGAGTAGACGTGGACTTGTCATGTCGTGCATGCATGGAGGACAGAAGACTCTTGACTTGGTTAGAGAAAGACTCTGTGTGAGGAACAGAGAGATCTGTCTGCACCTCCACTGTAGCAGTGGAAAAGAGTGCAGTAGCATACGCCCGAACTGGAAGAGGGGAAAGCAACTTCTGTGCTTCGTGGTATGAAATGTTGTTGACTGTCCTCAAATGCTGCACTTATATTTCTTTCACCTATTTAGGGCAAGAACGAAAGTATGAGGCGTGAGAACCATTACAATTAATGCAATGTGGGTCAAATTGACCCTCATAGTTGTCATGGCTTATGCCACGACAATGAGCACACGTCAAAGAAACACGAAAGGTGTCCTAGAGTGTCCAAACTGCTGGCATTGGAAATATCAGAGAATTGAAGTATCTCGCCTTGATAGTGGCAGGCAGACATGGCGATATATACGTCAAAATACGAACATATGTAGACCACATTATTCCATCTTTTTGAGTGGAAATACGCAGGACAGCCGAAATACCTTGGCTGGAGAAGCCAGCGAGAATCTCCGACTCGGGAATGTTAAATAAATCCATCTAAACAAACATTCATCTTGAGGAATTCAAAGTAGCATGGGAAGAAATCTCAATAGGCATATCCACAATGGACTTCAATTTCAGCAGGAGTTTGCTATCTTGTGGTCGAGATGTTTCAACCAAGATGTCTCTAGATCGTAGCTTTTTCACAGACTTTAAGAGATTCAGCAAGCCCCTTTAATACCTTCAGGATGAAAGAGGGAGACACTTGCCTCAAAGAATCTCAGACAAAGAATGAAGAATTAGAAATCGAAGTACAATTACAGTAGGTAATGGTGACTGTGGAACAGTCTCTTCCATTCGTGGTCGTTTTCCAATTAGTGTTTTCGTTATTTTATTTTGAATAGCATTAATCTGAATACCCATAATAAATGGAGAATGATTCAGTGCCCACTGACCCCCACCAACCATAGAGTCCTACAAGGAGATGGCCTACAATGTCAAACGAGGACGGTGCAGCTATGTTAGGGTTTTGTGGGCACTATACCCGAATACTAGCACCAGACATAATGTCCATAACACCCATTGAGAACGTTTGACACTGGCATTCAGTTTATCTAAGCCTCACAGGTCCAGCCAATTGACCTTGGATCCTCTCTTCTCCTTCACGGAACGCCACGCACGGCAAACACGTAGGTGATGTTTGGATCCCAGAGGAAGAAAACCGTACAGACAGAACTCTTCCTTGGAGGTTCCCTCACCACGTACAGGGTTCCACCCTACAGGCTCAAAGTTAAATCTGAAGGCCCCTAACGCTAAAAACTGGGTTTTGATACTCGTGGCGGACACAGCGCAGATATCCTATTGTGTAGCTTTGCGTTTAACAACAAACAAATGAATTATCCTTCCAGAGGATATTATACTGTTAATTTATTCAACAGTCTATCATATGTGGATAGTTGGAAAGTTAGTTTGTTTTAACTTTTTATTACAATTATTTTCATACTTTAGAGGTAAAGGATCTTTTGTGATATTTCATGGTACTCTTGGATAACATGTAAGTACTTTAAGTAACAAAGTAATAGAAGATTCTTAGAAAATGTTTATAGAGTGGGAATAAGATTGAATGAAAGTTGAATGAGAAAGGAGACCGATACAGGGGTTGAAATAAAGAGTACACACGTATATGTATTCTCCTTAAACTGATGGTTACATTCATCATGTATATTGTATCACTATCAGGCAACACAGCTCTTTGCAACTGCACTCGGTCATCATTAGAGTGAAGTACAAGCTTTGCTTGGAACTATATTAAAATTCACCCTTCCCCTGGACTTCCCAAAATGCCAGAAGACTAATCTTAATATTCAAAAAAGGAAAAAGCGAGTTTTTTGTGTGTCTGTCTCTATAGTGTGTCTATGTCACTATAGATACTTTGCACATTTGAAGCGATAACCTATATTATGAATGTTAGAGACGTTTCTTTTTTTCATTGTTTTTAATTCCTGCAGGTAGGCAATCATTTAACTTGGCTAATAGTCGTTCTTGGTTGTTCATCTTATGGCGGACCACAAGCTGTCCAAGTGGAGAGGATGTACGTTTGGACGTTGATAATTTTATCTTCATATGACAGCTGGCTACAGAAGATTACCGATAATAGTCATGTTTTTATCTGTTGCTTTCTTTTACCCCTGCCTGTTTCCTATGGAAGAATATAGATATTACACGTGTTTAATGTTTTTCTATTTCTATCTATGGTTTACTAAGCAGTCGCGATAACAGGTGAGCTTGGTTGTTGTCCTATACTTATTCATTGTTTTTGCTGCATTAAGCAACTATTTTTTTATTGTTATTGTTTAGAATATTCGCGTAAAGCTACAGAAAGGCTAACTGCGCATTGCCATTCATAATTCTGAACTGATAGACAAAAGAAAAGGCAGCTATCCAGTAGTACTAATTGTTATGCTATCTTTGTCTGTATATAGACGGATTTGCTTGTCACTCTTTTAGCGCACCTATTAATTCAAAGTGCGGAGTGTGTTTTTTTCGACAACCATGACCTCTCGGGATTCACAGTCCGGGTACACTATAACCACTAGGCCACACACGGTACTAAACAACATAGATGATAGACATGTACGTACGTTGTGAATTTAGTGTACGGACATACAGATGGTTGTCAACAACTTGTTAAAAATGTTTATCATTTGTTCATGGTTTGCTTTCTTACCGTAAGTTATTGTAAAAAATGGCTATACATATATCTGACAGTTGATTTCTTTATGCTCTTCTCATCGGGCTATTTGAAAAACACAGATAATATGTAAGCAGAGGTGATCTTTGTGAATTTTAACCTTTCATTCTTGGTAGAAAATTTCACGCATGGATATAACGCCAACGCTTTAATTATTCTTATGTTTGCAATTTCCTTACAATGCTGCAGTGCAAGTTTAGATTCTCCGTTATGGACAGAGTGCAAACAACTCATTGTGTAACGTTGCACTGAGCAAACAACAATAACTTACCTCTCTCTGTGTGGAATACTGCATAGGTATATTTGTTGTTGTTGAGTTTCCAATTCGTATATTATTTACATATACCTTGGGGGAAAAGACAAGTTTGATTTTTCTATGCACTTTTACTGTTAACTTGTGCTATCATATAATGAGTATACTATGCAACCTTTCAGCTACAGTATTAGAGGAAGGACGGGATTTTCTGATTTGGCTTATAAAGTAGATAACGGCCGGAGAAACTTTATTTTGTATTTAAGGTTCATATGAATTATGAAAGAGAAAGTGGTTTATGTTTTAGTTTAAGAATATTTAAGTGAATAAGGAAAAATTATTGTTGTAGTTAAGAATGAATTTATTGGATAGAAATGGGGCTTTTTGATGTAATTGCATAGGTTGTTGTTGTTTGCAGCTACACAATGGGCTACCTGTACTCTGCCCACCACGGGTATCGAAACCCGGTTTCTAGCGTTGTAAATCCGCAGACATACCGCTGTGCCATTGGGGGGCAATTGCAGAGGACTTGAATACATGAAGAGAAAGAAACTATGTTATAGTAAAGTTGATATGAATGACTAAGGAAGTATAAATAGTTATAGTAAAGTGGATATGAGTGACTAAGGAAGTATAAATAGTTCCTAAGAAACTATGTTATAGTAAAGTGTATATGAGTGACTAAGGAAGTATAAATAGTTATAGTAAAGTGGATATGAGTGACTAAGGAAGTATAAATAGTTATAGTAAAGTGTATATGAGTGACTAAGGAAGTATAAATAGTTATAGTAAAGTGGATATGAGTGACTAAGGAAGTATAAATAGTTATAGTAAAGTGGATATGAGTGGCTAAGGAAGTATAAATAGTTCCTAAGAAACTATGTTATAGTAAAGTGAATATGAGTGACTAAGGAAATATAAATAGTTATAGTAAAGTGAATATGAGTGACTAAGGAAGTATAGATAGTTCCTAAAAACTATGTTATAGTAAAGTGGATATGAGTCACTAAGGAAGTATAAATAGTTCCTAAGTAAGGTACAGAAAGAAGATAGAAGGTTGCTATTTTTTATTAGTTGAAATATACGAGGTCGTAAGTAGTTGTCCCCCCTCCGTGGCACAGCGGTATGTCTGCGGACTGACAACACTAGAGTCCGGGTTTCGATACCCGTGGTGGGCAGAGCACACGTAGCCCATTGTGTAGCTTTGTGCGTAACTTCAAACAATAACCATTAGTAGTAAAATTTTGCGAGTTTGTGATATGGCTGGGATATCATATCAGCCAGGACTTAAATACTGAAAATGGTTACAAATGTTTAGAATTTCTTTTGAATTTTCCAAGCCATCTTAGAGTAAACAGAGATCGGAAACGTAAACTATTTGTTGTCACTTAGTTCATAAATATCTATATTGTCTTAGAACTTTAGATTTTGTAAGTCTTCTTTGAAATAGTGGTTTTTACCTGTTAGGCAACTAAATATTTGTTTGTTTGTTACGGTTTTCGCGCAAAGCTACACGAGGGCTATCTGCGCTAGCCGTCCCTAATTTAGCAGTGTAAGACTAGAGGGAAGGCAGCTAGTCATCACCACCCACCGCCAACTCTTGGGCTATAGAGGGATTGACCGTTACATTATAACGCCCTCACGGCTGAAAGGGCGAGCATGTTTGGTGTGACGGGGATTCGAACCATCGACTCGAAGATTGCGAGTCGAGCGCCCTAGCCACCTGCCAAGCCGGGCCACCACAACTAAATATATTGTTGTAGATAAGTTTTGAGTTAACGTACGGACAAGAGACATATTCATTTAATTTTTTTACCGTTTTTACTGTGTTTTTTAAGGAATGTTAAAAAAAATAAACCAGGCACTGGAAGAACTGTTTATCTTTAAACATGGCAGTTAAAGAGTTACAAGTGTAATATGTTGCAAATAATGTGATTGGCAAATTTTTACATAAATGGCACCAAAATGTATTGATAACTTAGGAAAGGTGTGAAATATACGTCAAATAATAGCAAAATAAATTAATATTTTGAAAAGTAACTTACGTAAGAAATAATTACTGAAGTAATTCTTAGAGAAGAAAAAGAGCAAATAAAAGTTAAGATATTTGTAATACAAATTAAATAACTAATTAACTGTTTTAGGAGGTTGTGGATCAGATAAATGTTTCAATAAGAAAAATAATTTTCTTTAAACAGAACATGTACGTTAATAGATTTGTGGCAGATAATTTGACATTAATGACGAAAACTGAAATCTGAATGGAATAAAGTTTTGATAGCGTAAAGAAATATTTAGAAGAGAGAGACAGTGTGTTACAAAAATGTCCAGAAGACAGTAATAGAGTGAATTATGATAGTTCTGTTTGGAAAGTGTAAGTGATGGATGACTCTTGGAAACAAGAGGTCCTTCCTTGCAATATTAAAATCTCTGTAGACAGTGTAAGTAGCTTATACGTGGAGTAACAAAACTATAGATTCTGAATTAAAGCAAGTTTTATTAATTAAATATAGATAGTGTAACATACTAAAGCAAACCTTGCTAGTTCTGTATAGGCAGTGCTTGTAACAAAATGATAAAATAAACTCCTAAGACTTTCTTAACGAACAAATATTCTCTTGTTTTTCTATAAATAGTTTGACTTAATATAAACGATGACAATAGATTTACGCCGTGCATCTCGAAAATCATCCTCCAGCCAAACGAAGAGCAAGAGAGGCAGGATATAGATGGCGCTGTAACTCATAATGAGTATCATCACGTCCAACTGATGTACTGCTACACCGATGTAGAGCCATTAGAAGTTCCACGAGTGTAAATAGTCGATTATAGTTATAAAGAGTATATGCCCGAAAAGAAAGTGGCGCTCTTTCAGGTTGTAACCTGATGGTCAAGAAGTGCTGGAATGGTGAAAAAAAAACACTTTCCAAGTGTGTAAGCAATACCCTGTATATCAGCGACTTCTTGGTCATTGGATCAAAAGGGAATGGATGGTAAATATATTTCCCATTGATATTTCGAATCCTGTCCCAAACGACCTTGGAACTAATGGACGAAAAAAAAATGCTGGAGGTGAACTTAATCTAAGATTCCTTCTGGCTTGGACGTCTGACCTGCCGGGAATAAGCACGAGCCCACTGAAAAGCCATGTGATTATCTGCGGAAGATATCTCAGGCCCGTTTTTGAGCCTTCTGTTCCCACTGGCAGTCAGGGGTCCACCATGGTAGAGGATTACGTGGCAAACATGTCGAGGTTTAGGGGATTGTTCGAACAGAATCTTTTTTGAAAGAACATATTAATGGATAGAAAGCTTCAACTCTTGGATATTTAGATTTCAATAAAATAAAAGCGCACTGTGTAAGTCAGCCAAGTATAGAAGTACATTGAAAATTATGAAAAATAAAAAAAAAATCATATTTCCTTATTCATTATACCATATGTACAAATATGTAGAATGATTTTATCAGTATTTTTCATACCAAGATCCCGCTCGAGGGATTAACTTTATTCGGCTTTTACCAGGTAATCATTCATAGATACCAACTTAGCTTTTAAATTCAATAAAACTTAAAGTTGGGCACAAAGAAATTGCAAAATATGAAATCGATAATTGTTAAAGTAGCTTTAGAGGATGGACGAAGAATAAACTGTAAGTCATGAAACAATATTTTATAGATTGAAAATGTATATATCTATATATATATCTGTGTGTGTGTGTGTGTGCTCTTATTTCAACACATTGATGGAAAAAAAATTGTTTCCCCAATATGCACTGTTTACGATGTAAGTTTATCAAAACTTAAAATATATCCATTAAACTATTATTCTACAATGTGACCACAAGGCTCAAAATAATAAAGTGTAAAATATGTAGACATTGTTTTATTCTTGATGAAATAACTAAAGTACAAGAAATCTTATTAGTTTTCACATGAGCATCGCTGACATTTTGTAATTCTGTATATCAAATAATGCGTATTAGTTTTACTATAAATGTGAAAGTAATTTTCGATTATATAGACATAAATGTTTATTACAGAATGGCAATAAGTTATGTTATCAATTTGTAACATCAAAGAATACTTGGCTCTGTTAGAGAGACATCAGTTTTTGACAAACTGATTGTTCAATAATATTTTTTTTTACTTGCAAACACTCCACCACACCTAAAATAAAGCATAGTCCATATAGTGATGCACTATAATGTTTTTAATAAGCTGAGAAACATCATGAGAATGGGCGAGATGAACATGGCTGTTGAAATGTTACTGAAAAAACAACAAAAACAGATGTTAAGACTGAGAGGGGATGGGGCCTCCACGTTCACACCTGAGTCTGAATGTCTTGTCGAGGAGGCCGTCATGTCGACGTGTTGTAGGGATGTTATTACAGTAATAAATTAGGCATCCAACGATTAACGTTAATGTAAGAAAAATAGTTTAATGGGATATGATTTCAGGCTTAAGCTGAAAACAAAACTTGAGAGAAAAAACGTATATATTTTTGATGATTAAATTCTATTCATTTTGTGTGTTATTACATAAATTGCTCAACTGCCTGCCAACCAGTATTTCTTTGTGTATTTTTGTAGTTTCATGGCACAAAGGGCTATCTGCGCTAAACATATGGTTCTATCAGTCAATAAGAAAGAAATACTAAAGGAGGTTGTTTTTAAATATAAAAACGGCACAATAAAAGTGCTATCATTGATTCTTGGCCACTTTCAAATCTAACGGAGAAAAAATAAGTAATCAAAGAAGTGACAAGTAATTATAAGAAAACTTTCTAAACAGTCCACTTCTAGTCAGTTCACATAAAATAATGTTGTATTACCATGACTGTGATCAGCTCTAGGTTGTAATTACCAAACATCAGCCAAGTCGATGAAAGAAGAGCATGCGAGTTATTTGGATTTGTCTCATTTTCATTTTAAAACATTTACTTATTTTTTAAAAGGTCATCGTATCAGGTTTAGAAGGCAGACTGATACATTTAGTGAAACAAAAACATATCTTATCATACTCAAACATATTAAGAAGCTGGGTTATAGATAATTGATTATCTTTGTTAATAGAAGCCTGCTGCGTAACGATAACTCATTTAATTAAGTATGCTATAATGCCTTTTGTAATTTTAGATAATATTAAACCGTAAAAACAATAATATTTCACATTCAAGAAAAATAAATACATAAACCTTGATGTCCAAGTCTAACGTTTAGCGCTGTCTTCATTTGTTGTATATTAGTGTAATTTCAGCTAAGTCATCAACCGTCACAGAGCGTATTTGTGAAGTTCACGTTACCTTACTTCAAACAGCCTTCTTCTAAGCAACTCAAATGAAATTATAATGCAATACCATAACCGTGAACAGTCCGGCTGGTGAAATGAGCATATTAAGTAAACTAAATATAGAGGTATACGAATTATTTAGTTGACCTGATTTTTATTTTAAACTTTATTTCTTATATTTTGATAATGTGGAAGTCGTAAAAAAAAAAGACTAATGAATTGTAATATCATATTCCATTTTCTTCTTAAGGAAAAACTATTTCACATTCATTGTTCAAAAACAAACTAATATTTTTAATAACTCAATATACCCGTTACTATGCCTTCTTTTTCACCTCATGTCGGAACTTCAAGTCTACTCAAGCTTGCTATGGCGGACCAATAACTAATCCAACAGCTGAAACACATTACTGCGTCGCATGTCTGGTAATTAGTTAGCAGTGACAAAATGATTGGATTTTGACGATGCTAGGATCAACAGGATCAACAGCTTTTTATTTGTTCTCTTTCAACATCCTGCTATGTCCAATGGAAAGCTAGATTCACATTTTATGATGTACTAGATATACCTAAAATGCTTTTGACATAGGAATTAGTGAATGATGTAGCTTCTAGGATAGGTATTAGCATGAATAAAATGTTATAGGTAAACTTATATGTTTTCCAAAATACGCTTGAAAGCAAATTTGAAATAATTTAACAGTTGAAGTTGTTGCAACATAGCACCCTAGTGTGCTGAAGATTGATGTTTAAATCCACCCTTCAAACTGTTGTTTGAACTTAATTGTCTTAAGTAGAATTGAAACCTCATTTCCGTGTCACCATGGGCATTCGTAACTTTTCCAATTAAGTGTTATTTCTAGAACACTCAGCGAACTATTTTCAGCATAAGATTATAAAGCTTAAAAGACAATGAGTAACACAAACACGTGGCAACTAGAACAGAAAAACTCACAGGTGGTGAAACACACGTAATTTTGTTGTAATATTTCTTTTTAACAGACATGTAAACGAAATAGCAGATTGAAATATAGCCGATAAGAAAACTACAGTGTAAAGAAATAAAGAAGAAAGAATTAGAAATGCATAACTGTTTGGCCTCTCAAATAAAGCTGCCTACTTAACCAATAACTCATTACTGTAATATAGCACAACTGCATATCCACAAGTAAAATGGATATCTGCTTAGATTATAAAGCCTTACTGTAAATCATAACAACATCTTTTGAACTTTCAAGAAGGAAAGACAGAGTTGCATATAATTGATCAGTGAAGATCCCTAGGTTGTTGTCTTTCTTTTGTTTAGTTTATTTTGAAATAAGCAATTGATACGTAAAGGTGCATTTTGTTCTAAACGCGACAGTATTTAATAGATTGTATCATCAGTTTTATGTGAACTCATTTCTGTTCAGTTTCAATTATTTCATTTAGATTTGACAGTCTTCTGAACGGTAGGATTAGAATAAATAAATAAATACTGATTGATTTTATTCATTGCATGAGATATTGTGTGTAGGTCACCTTTGATTGATTTTATTCATTGCATGAGATATTGTGTGTAGGTCACCTTTGATTGATTTTATGCATTGCATGAGATATTGTGTGTAGGTCACCTTTGATTGATTTTATTCATTGCATGATATATTGTGTGTAGGTCACCTTTGATTGATTTTATTCATTGCATGATATATTGTGTGTAGGTCACCTTTGATTGATTTTATTCATTGCATGAGATATTGTGTGTAGGTCACCTTTGTTTTCGTTCGCCGTCGAATCTTCTGTCTTATTAATCGATTCAGTTAATTATCCCCTAACAAGAAATATCACAAAGATTATTTTTGTTTCTGTCCTCTTCTGTTTAACATTTTCCTCCTTGAAAGTTGTTCGATTCACGTTACGGTTCTAGAAACCAGTAAAAATATGTTTATGGTAATAATATTCGTGGTCAGCTGTCATATAACTTGAAACACGATAACAGTTGTTCGTTACGCTCTTTCGAATTTTAATATATGGAAACAAACAACTAATTTTTTTCATGTAAATAGCTTTCACTTCATTAATTACATGCATGATCGTTTTTTATATAAAATCTGCACGTAAGAAGGTGACAACAAGTTTGATATGTCGAAGAAAATAAAATGTTTTATTTATCCAACCAAAGGAGTAACTATATATATATGATTGCTTTCTCAAGAAAGGTCTAGTTCTTTAACGATAATCAAACACAAAGCATTTTTCTCTATCTAACTATGTAACTAATATTATATTTTAGTATATTTTTGTTTGAGATCTGATTTCTTGGGTATTTCTTCCACTTCGTTTATGTATTTTAGCCCAAAACTCAGCCTTGTAGTTATTGTACACAGTGATACTAATAACAATAAAAATTGCAAATATAAACCTTGTAAATTGATATAGGAAATATATGTTTTGTTCAAATACTTTCAACGATCGATTGATTTGCTTTGGTTGTTATTAAACACAAAGCTACACAATGGACTCTCTGTGCTATGCGTGTGTAAATTTATAATTTCTGTGCGACCACGACTGAAATTTAAAAAAGAAATAAATTTCAAGAAATAAATTATTTTTATTTAATAGTGTAAATTACTTTTGTTTTGCTTATTTTTCGCTAATAGTAAATTATCTGCACGTGTTGACAAAACACTGAAAGTAGACTCAATCGTTTTGTATTTTTTACAAGCATTTATGATAACCACAGGAAAATGAACCTGTCAAAATAATGTGGTAACACGATATAAATACTCTATATTACAAAAAGTGCTGGGTCTGTTCCCACTTAATTTCCATACGAAATACTTGGTGCACTGTTACATAAAGTTTACGAAGGTCAGAAGATGCCACAGATTGTCAGCTTCAGAAAAAAGTGCAGCATCAATGGTTTGGGTTAGGTAGGTATTTTCTTTTTTTGCAGAAAAGCTTAAAACATTAAATATAATGAAAAAGGCCAATGGCCCGTAAAAAGCTAAAAACACAATCCATCTAGATAGTGTTTCCACCGCCAATGACACTGTCCAACGTTAAATAGAAACCCTGAATAAAACTAGATATAAAAAATGGGAATTTAAAACCTGCAAAAAAAGGGATCTTATAAAAGTGAGTAAACAAGGCTGGAGATACTGTAGACAGAATTTACTTAAACTAATAACCCCAATTTTGGTTCCATGCTGTCACCTAGAATTACATTTGGTGGAGTCAAAATAGAGATTTGTAGTTTGAGTAAATAATGTCTACAATATCTTCAGCCTTGTTTTCTTACTTTTTTACGATCCCTATTTGTAGGTTTTTCAATTCCCAATTTTTTATTTATCTTGTTTACAATATTTTTATGCTCAACTACGAGTAAATGATTACTTGATATGGTAGTTAACTTTATACATTGTAATAATAATAAACAAAGCTAGTAGCTAGCTTATACGGTTCATGATGACTTACTGCAGCTATTGATTATTTGATCGCATTAGTTCGAGATATAAAATATTAAGCTGCAGTTGGAGATTGTTAGAGAGCATTTATAGTTTCTGTGTAACTAAATTCTCTCTATATAATGCATAGCAATGTGCAAATATATGCCTAGACTAAGATAGAACTCCCACTAGGGGCGTATAAAAGTAAAAAGCAGCCTTTTCAAATAAATTATATACGCTAAAGACATTTCTTTAAATAAACCTTCGTGTCTTTTAAAGTAATTATTCTACGAATGTCTATAGTCAAATTTAATATTATGTGTATTCATTTTTACTTCATTATTTTGTACATAATATAGGGTTTGGCTCACTAAAGACATCGATTGTATAGTGTACAAAGTATTGAGTATCTACATGATGCAGTCATCTAATGTTCATCTATTATTAGTTGGTAATTCCCGTTTCGGCCCGGCATGGCAGGTGCTAAGGCGCTCAACGCGCAATCTGTGGGTCGCGGGTTCGAATCTCCACCATACCAAACATGGTCGTTCTTTTAGCCGTGGGGGGCGTTATAATGTTATGGTCATTCCCACTATTCATTGGTAAAAGAGTAGCCCAATAGTTGGTTGTGGGTGGTGATGACTAGCTGCCTTCCCTCTACTAAAACACACTGTTTGCTGACAGTCAAGAATCTCCATGGATGAGGATACCATTGCAAGCATATCAAAGTTTTATGGATTGTATGAACAGCTGCCTGGACAGTACAACCAGTTACTGTTTCCATACAATCATTTATAGTTCCAACAGAGTGGTGAATGCGAGCCAGAAAGTCTGTTTGAACTTCTACTGTGGCACACAATTCAGGTGGCACTGACTGCAGCTGATTTCCCTCAGAATGATGGGAAAATGATCACTGCCCCATAAATCATTGTCTACCCTCCAAGAAAGAGGAGAAAGAAGAGAAGCGGAGCAAACAGATAGAGCTGTAGAAGTAAAAGACTGATTAGGGGTGAAAATATGTATAATAATCAGTATTGAAGAAAACAAGTTTGATTCAATAGCACACTCTCCACAGAACGACTTGTCCCATCAGTACCACTCTAGAAGAGATTATGTTATTTAATTTATCCCAAGATTAGGAATGGCGATGACAACTGTTCAATAAGATAATCAAGTTCAGCCTGATTGTAATCCTCACCTGATGATGACAATGGTACAATCAATGGAAACACGGACGATAACAGCCTCCAGCAGGATATTTAGTACCACAGACACAGGGATGCATGCTGGGGAATCTTAAATACCACACTCCCATGGACCCATTTATCAACAACCTGTCCTTCCTGTACTAGGAAAACTGGCAAAAGGTGACAGCATCAGTAGGTCTAAGGAATGTCTCCTGTGAGGAGACACAAACGGGATGATAGGAATCTAAAAAGGTCCTTAATGTTATCTAACTTAGAATGAAAACCTCAATGGTTGTACTGTATCAAATGGGTCATTTTTATTTAGGGGCAGGATTCTGTGCTGGGCTAGAGTAACAAATCCTTGTCAGATGAATGTGATTCCAGTGAATGAGTATGTGACTGAATGATAGTTCTGTACCTTTGGTCTGATGAAAAGAGTCCTTAGCATTCACTGAATTCTGTTGTAAGGTCAGAGATTGGAGTAGATGTATACTTGTTAACTCGTTTATCCATAGAGGGCAGAATACCCTTGGCATGGTGAAAAAATCTGTCAGAGGAATGGAAAGATCTGTTTGCATCGTAACTGTGGACATGAAACAGAGTGAAGCAGCATATGTCCGAGTTGGAAAACAGGACAACAGCTTCTGTGTCTCAGGGTAAAAAATGTTGTTTACAGTTCTTAACTGCTGTACCCCTTAGGAAGGATGGGAACCATTACAGTTAACACAATGCAGACCTAATTGACACTCACATCTATTGTGGTGTTTTCCACCACAACGAACACACAAAGTGATCATGACAAGATGATTTCAAGTGGCCAAACTGCTGGCATTTGGAACATTAGAGAGGGTTTGGAATACAGCTCAGATAACATGCCTTGACAGAGGCAAGTGGATGTAGCAATGCAAACATCAAAATAATAACATTAATAGGCTACATTATTCTATCTTTTTGAGTGGAGATATTCCAAGCAGCCAAAACACCTTGAGTGGAGAAACCAATAACAATCTCCAGCTTGGGCATATTGAGTAAATCACTCTAAATAATCACACCTCTTGAGGAATTCAAAGTCACGTGGGGAGTAACTTCAATAAGCATATCCCCAATATACTTCATTTTCAATAGAAGATCCCTATCTTGTGGTCGAATTGCTTGAACCCAAATGTCTTGAGATGTTAGCTTCTTGATCAACTTAAGAGAGCTGGCAAGCCCTTCTAATCTCTTCTGAATTGAAAGTGGATATATATGCCCTAAAGATGTGCTAGACAACAAATAAAATATCAAAAAGTGAGGTACAAGAAGAGTTGAATGTGATGATTGTGGTACAGAGACTTATATGTTTGGTTATTTTCCAATTATTGTGTTTTATTTTATTTCGATTCTTATTTTTCGATTATTTGTGAGAAAATCGAAATGGTTTAGTACACAATAACCTCATGAGCCATGGAGTTCAACAAGGGGGCATGCTACACTGTCAAACTAGGGTAGTGCAGCTACACCAGGGTTTCATGGACACTTAAATATTTTAAACCACCTATTCATACTGAAATGCACTATGAGTACTGTACTAAAGAAGTAGGAAATGCTGGTGCCCACGCTTATTCATTATTCTGTCCATGTAAAGTTTGAAGGACTTTGTAAAATAAAATTATACATCTAGCATTAAATCCATTATCTGTTAATTTAATCACGATTCAGATTTAAAGGATAGCACGTCCATTGTATGCAGAGAGCCTCTTTTCGCCAGATTTCATGACGAATTGCAGATCATAGGTCACTTATCATATTAGTGAACACAAGGCACCAGATCTCATAATGTCTTGAGCATTGAGATGAAGATAACAACACTGTAAAGTCATCATGTAGAACAATGAACCTACTAAATAATTTTATTGGTGAATTGTGGCTTGACGGTAAATTGTAAATATCTTTGGACCATATTGTGTCATCCCAAGCATGAAGTGTGTGTCATTGTGGGGCAGGGGTGGAATATTATCATTGTATGAATCTGATGTACTGGGTTTAATTTCGGTTTATAGATAAATATGACATTTTGGACAGTGATGAAATACCTGTTTTTGTTTTAACCTTTATTTCTTTGTTATATGAAGTTTTGATAAAGCTACCCAAGGGCTATTTGTAATATTTGTCCCCTATTCAGAGGTGGTATACTAGAGGGAAGACAGTTAGTCAATACCACTCACTGCCAACTTTTGGGCTACACTTTTATGAATGAGAAGTGGGATTGACTATCAAATTATGTCACCCCCATGGCTGAAAGGATAACCATGTGAGGTGATGGGATTACAAATTCGCGACCCGCAGATTGCTAGTAGAGCTTCCTAACCACCAGGCCATGCCAAGCCTTTGATGGTAAACTATGGGGAAATATGCTATGCTTTTTAACATTATAAAATATCTTGCTGTATCATATGACATCTATGTTTTCCAGAAAATAATCCTAATCTGAATCCAGTTGAAATCTTATGGAATGTTTTTCATTCAAATGTCACTTGAAAGACAGAAAGGACACACTTCCAAGTCACAATACACTTATAGATTCTTTGTAATATTTGCAATATAAAGTTGAGCTCCACAATGAACAAGTTCCTTCTCAAGCTATGTTGTACCAATTCTTTTGGATAATAAGGTATATATATATGTGTGTGTGTGTGTTATATACACAAGTACAGAAAATGTCCAAACGTGTAAAAGGGTAATTGTCCTCTTAATCATTATGATATTCACCTAAGATAAGGAAAAAGCAAAGTTGGAGACATAAACAATATATTATTTTACTTGTTTCTATCATAATATATACACTAATAGACGAATTTCATAGCTTATAAGCTGTGAAAGCCAAACTATTGATATGCCATCACTATCTCTTTCCTCAAGGTAACAATAAAGATAAGAGAGAAACTGCACAGCTTTTAAACTTTCAAAGAAAAAGTATATATACAGTACAGCAATGTAGGTTTATTAATAAAAATGTAGTGATAACAAGTTGTGATGAAGTAGAAAATCAGAATTTCGTGGATAACATTACCTATTATATGCTGAATGAAATTGACATCTCTAAAGTTACACAGCTTACTGGTTAGTTTCGTTGTTTTAGAACCCAAAGCCCCCTGTGTCACAGAAGTATGTCTACGGACTATTAACGCTAGAAACCGGGTTTCGATACCCGTGTTGGACAGAGCACAGATAGTCCATTATGTAGTTTTATGCTTAACTTCAAACAACAACAAAAACATTAAACCCAAAGCTACATAAATCTGTACTATGCCCACTGATGCTTAGCATTATAAGCTCTCAGAATTACTGCCAAGTCAGCAGTGGGCTACACTTGTTGAAAACCTGTTATTATATCTTAGTTTTACCTCATATAGAACAATGCACTTTTAATGTTAAATTAGATTAGTATCATTCTTCAGCAGACTATGTTCATAAGCATAAAGTTAATATATTTTAAAACCAATTAATGTGAGTTACAATGTTCACTGTTCTGAAGTCAACATACCTTCCTTTTTCCTGACAAGCACTTCTAGAGATGACTAAGTACCCTCTCTTATGGTTATGTGAATCCATCTCTTAACATCGGCTTTACTTCAGCTCTGACTGTCTCTCTAGTGCTCCAGGAAAACTTGAGAGACGGTTATTTAATTGTACATGTATCATCTATCTACGTGATGATGTGTGACTGTTTTTCCACCCAATCAGCCATCAGATCCCACAAATATATCAGCATATTCAACCAACAAGTCCCTGAGTTGCCACAACTGTGTTTAGTATAGATTGTCTGCATAGCCCTGAAGTAGTAGTCTCAGATTTGTTGGTAACCATGTAATTGCTTTTGGGTGAAACACAATTTATGCAATTCTTTATCCTTACCACTAGAGTTGGTTACTTCCACTTTGCTCACCGTGCCAGTAACCATTCTGTTGTCCATTAATACAGAACAGCGCTAGGATTCATCACTCTCAGACAGATAACTTCCTTAACTAATGCTCCTATTTTTCTGGACAGAAAAACACTTTATTCCATGTTTAAACACTGACACTGTAGACTTTATCCTTAGTAAATTATTGAACACCAGTTGAATAAATAAGAAAACTGTGACTTACTCTCCTATATATACTCGTGCATACTATTGCTCTCAGGTCCATTGTGGCCAGCATCAGAAAAATCTCTCATGGAACATCATCTCACCTTTTCATTATGATATAACATGTAATTTTGAAAAGTGGAAAAGTGGAAGAAGCTCATGACAAGCTCGAGGCCAACTAAATGTTTACCAATTACCCACACTTCCCAAAGTGTGCTGCAATGTAATCACACTAACATCCAGTGAAGGGGCAAGGCTATCCCAGTCCTTCCATCTTTTACATGCTGCAACCTTTGCCAATGATACATCCACTTGGATCAACCTGGAACAGAGGAGTGAAACATTTGGTTTGCTTTTGAAGTGTTAGATTACCTTTGATGGAACTTCTAATACCTTGTTGAGCAACAGTGTAGACAAATCTATAAGTATGACTAACATCTCAGTAGGTAAATGAGATTCAATAAAAGTCAAAGAACAATGTTGCTACAGCTTAAGAAAATTAACAGAGTCTAATTCAAGCCTATCCACTAACTTGAGAGGGTGCAATGAGCAGCTTACACTGAAAGGTTTGGTGGTCAGAGTACAAACTTGTCAGAGTACAAAGGCGAGAAATGATTCCAGGTTCATACAGGAGTAGTCAAAACGTTTGGAGCACAGCTACTACTCAGTCCATTTGACCAAAATTATTTCTATAAATAGAGATAAACTAGATTTGAAAGTAGGGATGACTCTTCAACTGAGATGTCACTCACAGAATGAAGGTAGTCACTCAAAAGGGATGGACATTCTGTAAAGCTTATCAGTGAGATACCTTCTTACTCATAGAAAATGCACCAGTAAGTGTGAGAAAAATCTCGCAAATCAAGGTTGTGTTTCATCATTTCACTGGGTATAAAGTTGTCAGCAAGGTTACCTCAATGTTCCAAAGCCATTACAGAGAAAGCCCTGCCATGCAAGTAACAAATATTATTTGCATAGGCAGCCATGTTTTCTGTGTTACCCATCTTCTATATCTTGAACTCAATTTGATGGACAGCTCAATTTTTCCAGCTGGTCAAACCTTCAGTGCAATTCTGCAGCAACTGCCTTGCAGTCCCAGAGCTGTTCCTCATTCAAGTACTTGATGGAGTATCTAGATCAGGCTTTCTACAGCCTGCTGTGGTGACCAACTGTTCCAACCAGTCACCTGCTCAAAATGTTCCAAGAAACAGTCAGATTTTTCATTATCGGGATGGGGATGATGTATTTCATTTTACTCATGGGAACCTGTGGTGGTGGCCAGAACCATTCCCTTATTATGTCTTGTATATCACCGAAATAAGATGTACTCGACAACATGGATACAATGTAGTAAGCACACTCAATGTGGCAAAGAAATGAGTTGAAACCGACAGCTGATTCATTAGTTCCTCTATGATCCATGACTGTCTTGGCAGTATACCATTTGGCTCAGAGAAGATAATTATTGCCCCATTGTTCATCTACTTCATCATTTGGTGTGCACCATCCCATCAAACAGTGAGATTGCTCTAGTCTCTCTTTTGTATTCTTGGATGGCTTTAACCAGATATTAAATTAGGATATTGTAGCTGGTAAAAGTCTGGGATTCCTATACAGGCTTTTTTTATTTGTAGAAAATATCATTTCCTATAATCCGAAGCCTTTTCAGACTTGAATAGAGCAGTATGAGTAAAGGGCAGTACACACTTCAGCAGAAAACATAAAACCCTGCAATATGATATCCTATGGTCATGGTATCAACATTTTCTCAATTTTATCCACGTTGTTGTATATTAAGGTCAACTGATTGTCCCAAGAGCAATGAGCTAGGCCTGCTGAATAACAAGAGATTCGATGAGATATCTGTTACGAAATATTTCCTATTTCTCTGATTAAGTTCGTAAAAGTGTCCATTTTCTTTATTTCATCACGTAAAACACTAATGAGCAATCTTTATTAAATAACACAAACAGACTAGACTGTCTAAATGTAACATTCCTTGCTTAACAGGTAAGATTAGTTTTATCCAAAGCGACTAAAGTTATCCACGTGCTGGTCATTCTCGTTCAAACATAATGGTTTGTTTGTTTTTGAATTTCGCGCAAAGCTACACGAGGGCTATCTGTGCTAGCCGTCCCTAATTTAGCAGTGTAAGACTAGAGGGAAGGCAGCTATTCATCACCACTCACCGCCAACTCTTGGGCTACTCTTTTCCCAACGAATAGTGGGATTGACCGTCACATTATAACACCCCCACGGCTGAAAGGGCGAGCATGTTTGGCGGGACGGGGATTCGAACCCGCGACCCTCAGATTGCGAGTCGAGCGCCGTAACCACCTGGCCATGCCGAGCCCAAACATAATGGCGTTTGTAAACTCGAGATATTACCTGATCGGCTACAAGAGGACACACCTGTCTATATCTTTGCACAATGTGAAGTTTCTCATACCTTACGTGAGTAAAACAGGTTTTATCTTCAGAGAATGAAAGGGAACAAAGTCAGCTAGAGCGAAATAAACGATTTCTTGACCAATTATTTCTAACCCTAAGAAATTTAAATGTGTTGGTAAAATAACTTGTTCAAATAGTAGATCCGCGATGCAGAAAAAGTTATCTGAAAAGATCTGATGGCATTGTTTGCTAACAGCAGGCATCCATGCAAGATCAATTACTGATACAGCGATAAAAAATGCGGTTGGATACCATTCACGATTTTGACCTTGAGAAATACTGACTTTCATTGCTATGATTTTATAATAAAATTTACTGATCAGATTAGAGCCCCTTGATTTAATTTCCACTAAGAGCAACCACGTTTATGTAATATCCATAATTTCTTAATCTCCTGTGAAATCAATGTACTACAATGATTATTAACTTGTATTAATCAAAAATACTTTACAATAGTGTGTTATTGAACAAACCGACTACAGAAGCTGACATGTTTTCACTGCCTCCTTTCAGTATACAAATTCAGAAAACATCCATTTTAAACCAAATTGACCTTTGTGACTTTTAAAATTACCTTCAAGGTCAAAATCGAGGATAGTATCCACCATATCGTTTTCCTCACCCTGAGACTAATTGATCTGGCATGGATGCCTTCTTTTAACAAATAATGTCATCACAAGTCTCAAAATCACATTTTGGCTGATCAATTAGAAGCAGCGCCCCTGGTTGGGGAGAGTTTTACTGGGACGTACTGTTTTACTGTCTGAGGGCTCGGTATTACGTTTTTTTTTTTTATAGAATCTATGACTCGTACACCTCACCGTTTCGGAAAAAGAAATATAAAGTAAATCTGAGCTTTTGAACAAAATTCTAGTTTCTTGAGAACATATTCAGAGAAACATCTAATAAGAGTAAGAGAAAAAGCCGTAAAGAATCCAGAGGTACATTCATATCTCATTTCTCGGTATCGCACAAACGAAATCCGCACTTCGATGCTGTGGTGCACTGTAAATGTTACGGTGAAATCTCACTATACGGTCAAACAGTCAAACGTTGGGTAACAGTCTGGCTGTTAATAGCTATATTACTTTTAGTCTATTAGTTCAAAATTAGGGAGGGCCATGAGAAAATTCTAAAATTCTAAACAAACAAAACACGCTTATGAAAGAAAGTTCATTTTCATGTCACTAAAATTGGACGAATTTATGTTTAAAGAAACCAATTGGGTTGTTCATTTTATAGTAAAAAGCAATAGGTAAAGTGGTAGCAGTAAAAAAATAAGTATTTTTGATACTCTTTACATATTTAGGCTATGCAGTGAGAAATTAAGCTTTTATATAATCGATATCATTATGTTTAAATAAACACTATGCTTTTAAAAATAACTGTATTAACAAAGCGTTTTTCAAAAGTTATCGAGGACAGAGATAAATACAACAATGCTGCCATTATTACTTGTATTTTGTATATTTGTATAGCTGATTGATAAAATCAAGTTGTCTGACAGAGTATCAGTAAAGTAGATATAATGTATTTATATAATTTCATTTCGAAAACTCGGTATAGAAGTACAAACTTGTGTTAAGCGCAGAGCTACACTTTGTAGTCGCGGCATAGCGGCTCATAGAATGAATCTGAGTTTTTAGCTCACAGCTCCATCTCTTGACCAATTGGAGATCTAATTACAGCCGCGGATATCGGGAATTCCCTCTTGTTACTATCTGCGCTGTACCAAACGTACTGGTCAAACACATAATTAACTGTCAGGGGTAGTAGCCTACGATCACCTCCGTCTAATTATTTACTACTTCGTTATTAATGTGAAAATTGCTAATCTGCTGTTGTTTCTAGTGAAGTCTCAAAAATAACTATTTCTGCTTTAGATTAGAAACTAGGGGTCTTCTTGATGGAAACGCTGGTTTGCTATCCTCTCGTCCGGGATCTTACGTTCTTCTGACCACTATATTAGGTTGGATGAGTAATGTGTCAGTGAGGTGGACATAGAAGGCTTCTTTTCTAGTGGGTGGGGTTCACATATTTTTATTTTAGTATTATTCATATTTATTATACGACATTCTTCTTCGACTTGATGGGTTATTGTGGTTAGATGAGTAATTTATTACAGAAAGCTAACCTTATATTCTCTAAACTATAGTCTTAACAAATAAAAAACAAACAAACAGGGATTTATTCTTCAAACCCTTCATTTCCAGAAAAGTAGCATTATAGCTTTCTAACTATTTCTTTTTTAGTTTCTTATTTTAATCACGTACGCAGGAGTTTTCGTTGGCGTCACTCAAAAATCAGATATATCAGAAAGTTGGGTCGTTTGGATCGAAACAAATCAGCCACATTTTATTGGACGTAGTTTTAATATATATATTTTATTCGATTCCACACGTTTGAAGAAATGTTATTAATCTTACGAACCATTGATAAGAGTTAGTTCAACCACATTCTTTCAAGAATGATATCATTTATCCAAAATTAATGTCCAACAGACAATCTGAGGAACACATTCTCCTGACGTGACTGAGCTTGTTATATGTTCGAGTCTAAAGAACGTGAAATACGGACTGCGACTGCATGGTGGGATGAAGTGTACAATGTTTCTTTCCCATTGAAGAAAGTTTCAGAACATGAACTGAAACAGGTTATGCTAAACAATGGCAATCAAATAAACAACGCATAGGGTGAGACTCCTATCATTAACGAATCTGTTTTAGTGTAAAATCGATGTTCACTGTTAAGTTTAGAGTATTAACAGCCTAAAGTATATCTGACCTGATTACATAATTTCTACTAATATTTCTGTATACGAGGATGGCTAATGTTTCGTTTTCTTTTACAACTGCTATAAATCCATTACGTTATTTACCTGCAATAACTCCTCACGGAAACTGATAGATCCATTGCAGTGATAACAAGAATAACTCTCGTTAACAATATCTTCTCTGCTTTTCAACACGCTGCTAAGGTAATACAAGTATTGTAACCTGATCGTAAGAGGAAATGTCCAAGAACAACTGTTACTGAAATCGGAATATTTTCTACCTAAATATCCATGTAAGTCATTTCGCAAATATTAGGAAAAGAAATATATAGAATCTGATCAGGGTATAATTACGAGAAAGGATCGGTCCTGTTCAGAAAAATATCTTTGTCAAATATAGGACTGACGTTGAGACGTAAAAAGGAAACAAAAGTATTACCCAGTACACATCCAACTCTAAGCTATGAGAACGCCCCCTGGAGCTGTAATGTGGTTACGATCAGTAGTGTTGGTTAGAACTTTAATGGACTGTAACTGCCTATAGAATGAAAAGGAGTGGCGTTTCGGTTTTTATAAAGTCTTAAAGTTCTGAAAAATACTCTGTTTAATGTTCCACTGATCAACACTTCACTATGTCTGATCTATATGATGTATGAGAACTCATTCAAATCTATTTCACTCGATTCTGTATCTTTATAATGACAAGTTGCTAAAAAAATTTAATTATCTTTAACCGCGACAAACAAGCGGTGATAAAAACATCAAATTTTATTGATTCTACGTATACAACATTTGAAGTTTGAGTGTATTAAACATTAATTAAACGCACAATAAATATTTAGAATGCACACTAAAACCTGTGGTTCACATGTTTTCTTAATAATCATTCACTTCAATAACATGCTCTCATTGTTAAGTTTACTTCACATGAAACTGCTAGTCGATGAAACCTGGGGTCATCGGCACAATCATCGCTTCAAACATCCACAGCCGGCTATCGCTTTCTCGTACTTGTAAAGGTTAGCTTTCACGAAGCGGGAGATTTCCCAGCATGCACTGGCGTTGTGCCTCATGCTGTTTAGAAAGCACGAGCTTCTCAGTTGTCGATTAGCGAACAAGTAAGATGAGCAGCTGTTAAGGGTGGTCATGGCTTTATGCAACACTAGCGTTCCTAGCCGCCCTAACTCCTCACGAAAAAACAGTCATACTTTGGATCCCGACAATAACGGATATGTTCAAGTATTAGTTAAACCTCTTCATGGTAGGAAATGTAGTATTCTATTAAGTTGGTTAGGTGTTCCGAATCTTGTGATTTTGCCGGAACACGCGGCACTCGTGTACGGTGCAGGCGCTGTTATTTGTTGCTGTTTGGCTTATATTGTTGTAGTTTGCGACATAACTGACTTTTTTCAACGTTTTTGCAGATTTACAGTACTTCTTTTTTCAGTATTATGTGCACATTATCTTTTTGCTTTGTACAGTCGTAAGAAAATCAATACCACAAGTTTTTATTTTTTGTTTTGCGCCGGTATTCTCGGCGAAATTGCTGGCCAATGTATTTGTCGCGACGAATCTGAAACCACCACAGACTATGGTGAGCTAGACATAACATCGAAATATGCTAAGAACAGGGATAAAGGCTTAAGTCTGGCAGCTGTAGGCCAGCTGCTTGTGTACTTGGCCTCATTGGCAGGAGCTACCGCCCTTGCCAACGTTCCGGGTCGGCTTGGCACTGGGATAGTTTCATTCTTTGCCCTTGTTCGGCTTGTAGTATTGTTATGTCTTCCTGAACTGCCTGCACGTGTAAGCCCCTTCGTGGCCCACGTGTGTGGACTGTGCGGTGTTCTGCTAGCCAAACATACCGAAACAATGTTACGCCCTCCAATCGACACCATCATCACCCAGGACGGTAAGATTCTGGCTGTTCGTCGGCGTCGGACCTCGAGTTCTGCTGGACTGCATGTCTTTGGTTACGGGAAACCCCGTCGGACCTCCCTTCCAGCTCTCTCTAGGCACTGTTACGGACAGGTAAGACAGGTTATAAGTTGCAGTTTTGTAGGTGTATTCATGTTTTAGTGAAATACATATAGTGAAATACTCGACATTATCGTACTTCATATGGGAGTGAGCAAGATAGAAATTATATCTGGGAAGTATTAAGTAAAAATCCCAACTTATCATACAACAGATTTTTGATCTTAATATGTGAGACTTAACCCTTGTTCCCAGTTTTAGGTTCCATTAAATAGGTTGCGATTTCAAAGTGTCATAACTGTTCATAATCAACCGAAATATATTGTCAATTTCCGTTTGAAAATACACGGGCAAGAGAAAAATTACTTTGGGTATGTTACAAAAATAAACCGATTGCATTTAAACTAACAAAATATCTGTTTATCATCACTTCGGATTATCAACAACCTTGTGATATGAATAACAACTTCTGCTATCCCCCCCTCACTAATTCAATACAGGTGGTGCGATTGTATTTTTCGTCTAATGCAAATGGTAGTCGATACAATATTCGCTCGTAACGGAGTGCTTATTTAAACATGTATCAGTTGTTGATTTTTCAAACAGAGTTCTTCGTTTACATGAACTTCCGCCTTAACGAGACGTGTTCATGCAATGCAGCATACAAACTACGTGATAACTCGTTTGTTTTCTTTAGACGATCAGTGTTGTTATATGTACAATTGGGTTCTTACATACAACGCCCCCCCCTCTCACACATACACACACACACATACTTTAAACTCTCTCAGAATTAGTTTCATCTTCTGAAAGCCACTATCCAATGCCCATCCCCACTCCCCCAAAAAGGACGGTACATCACTTTATTCATAAAACATATAGTTCCTAAAAAGTAATTTGAAAATTGTAATACAGTCATTTCTATCAACCGTTGTTAATGTTTCTTCTCAACACTTAAGGCTTTATGGCGTTTAGAAACTACTGAAAGTTCGGTAGGTACGTGTGTTTGTAGGCAGAATAAACGTAACGAGTTCTCATTACACAGAAGTCTGTTAATAAGCGCAAAGCTACACTGTAGCCAGTGGAAGCATGAAACCCGATTTTTAGCTTTATCGTTTTATGAGCCCACAGACGTACTGCTGAGCCTCCAAATTGCTACACAGAAGTAATTAAGATGCACATGTCAGAGAATTAAATTTGTTTTTGTCACGTTAAGCAAATGATAAAAAGTTTCAAAAGCTTTGTTTACGATATTATATTTAATGCATTCCCAGTTTGAATTTGTCTATAACATGGTAGAAATATGTTAGTGCCACAGAACATTGGAAGATGCATGTTTCTAAATGAAATATTCGAAATTAGAAAATTTCAGTTCATGAAAACTTAAGCTCCAATACAACTTTCATATTTATGATTATGTAAGAAACATTTTAATTGTATATGTAAAGAAGCATTAGCAGGTTACTATATACAAAATTCAAATATAGTTGTTCGTGACTTTTGTTTATAGACCCACAGTTGTAATATATGCAGTAAAAACACGAAAGTGAGAAGGAAACTTAATGGTAGATGTGATTGTTGTTCTTTGACTGACACGTGTTGTTTAATCAGTACGTTTCTCCATTAGTTGGTAAATCCTATTAAATAAGTCATTCCACTCGAAACTGTATTCAACATAATTTGATACCAAATAAACTTAATACACAAATGGTAGTTACTTGCTAATTTCTAACCCTGAAATCACCGTAGTAGCCTTCCTCTGAACCCTCTACAATAAGTTTATCCTTTACGTAAGAAAGCACATTACGCTAATAAGCAGGCAAAAAACAAGTTATAAACACAAAAAAGTGACTTACTTATAGTAGAACATGCATGTTTCAAATTCAATTACTGATATATGAAATAAAGAAGAAATGAAAACAGTTAAGATTGTTTACAAAACATTACAATGATGGTTTTGGGATTTTGAAATAAAGATTGATAAGGATAGATAGTATATACTTAGCAAGCTGGATAATAACACAAAATAACTAAAAAGTCAATAATAACAAAGAGAACGTATTAAAAAATATTTAGTCTGAAAGTTTCTAATATCGATTCTTTTACACAATACTCTGATCAGGTTGTTATTAATTTTTCGACATAGATTTTAAATAATGTGGAGAGAAGAGCATTATCTGGAGCTTTACGTATTGGGTTACCACCTGTAATCTTGAGGGATACAGGTTATGTGGTAAGGTTTGAAACATTTTACTTTAAGTAAAACTATTTATACTTGGCCAAGTAGTAGCGAATCGTTTAGGAGTATTAGAGCACAAGTGAAAGGACTAGCTCTAGCATCTTTACATAAATACGAAAAAATAAACAACACTTGACTTATTTTTGGGAAGTTAAAAAAGGTTAAAGATAAAATTATACCAAAAACAGACAAAGGGAATGGAATTGTTCTAATGAGTAAAACAGATTATATCAATAAAGTTCAAGACATTTTAAAATATGAAACTAAATTTAAAAAACGGAGAAAGATTATATGAAAATAATAAAAACTGCTTTACTTTAAATCTAAAGAAACAAGGGTTTAATGTAAGAGAATGAATATAAATTGATAAGACTGACATCATGATACGCAAACATTTTATGTGAATTATCTAAAGTAAACAAGGAAGGATGTTCTTTAAGACCAATTGTATTTAATATTGGTACTTATACTTATGAATTTGTAGGCTTTCTTGTTAAAATATTAAGAATTAATGAATTCACTTATTGAGACAGTATTGAGTTTGTGGAAGAAATACAAAGCTTAAATTTTGGAAATACTATTTATTATGTTAACTTCGATATTGAGTCATTATTTACAAATATACCTTTGGAAGAAACGCTCAATATAGCTGTTAATTTGGTTTATAATCAGGATAACCAAAACAGATTTTCTAAAGAAGTACTTAGAAGGTTTTGGATTTAGCTACAAACAACTGTTTAATGAAGATATGTAGGATCAGACAAACAGAGTATTAGCTAATCTGTTCCTAATTTATCGTGATGGATGATTGTTCTGAAGAATTTAAACCTCTATATTACAAAAGATATGGATATGATACTTTATTTGTCTTTAAAGAGAAAGAACATGTACAAAGATTTTTGGAATGTTTAAATAGTAAGTATAAAAGCATACGATTTGCAGTAAGAATATTGAGAATATTTCTAGAGTATTAGCTGACAATGAAAATGGGATTTTTAAATGTGAAACATATCATAAGAAACCTTTTACAGGGTTATACTTTAATTATAATAGCATCATTCCTGTGTTATATAGGATCAAGTTAGTTAGGATTTTAGTACATAGAGCATCAACTCGCAATCTGAGGGTCGCGGGTTCGAATCCCCGTCCCACCAAACATGCTCGCCCTTTCAG
>NW_013665894.1:311002-312371 GCF_000517525.1 Limulus polyphemus
AATTTCGTCGGAACAAAGTTACGGAAAAATCAATTAACAAACGGAGACGTAACACTATTTTAAAGTGGAAGCTGTACGGCTTGAATAAAGTTTTTATTATGTAAATACAAAACATTGTTTTTAATTATTTATTATAATTTAAAAAAACATTTAAATTTATTTATGTGACTAACCTCCCAAATAGTTACCTCTCCTATCATTCACGTGAAAGACGCCTTGATTTCTTTATATAGTAATTAACCTACAAAATATTAGGTCGTCAAGAAATTAATGCCGCGTTTTGGAACACTTTCATTAACCACACCCCAAAAAACAAACATTACGTATAATAGTTAAACGAACCGCCTAAACAAACGTCACGTTATTGTGGCCTATATAATGTGTAAAGTTTAGTATATTCTAATCCCTTATGGTGATGGCACACGACGAGACACACATTCGGCATGTCATGCTGTTTGGATACAAGAAGGGAAACAACACCTATGTAGCCACAAAGAATATCAAAGAAGTTTATGGAAATGCTTTGAACGTTCGTAAGTGTCAACGATGGTTCACCTTAACCTTAAAAACTGTGATGGCAGGAGCCGACATGTTGGAATTGATATTGATGCTCTGAAGACGCTTGTTAAGTGTAACCCCAGGCAACTCACTCGTGCAATGGCCCTGGAATTACATGTCTCTCGTGAAACAGTACGTAAACATCTAAGGAATATCGGAAAACTCCATAAAGAAGGTGTTTGTGTGCCTCACAAACTCTCCAATGATCATCGTTTCCAACGTGTGAATGTTGCTTCGTCTCTTCTGGCGCGTATTGCCCGTGAATCATATTTCGACAGAATTGCCACCGGTGACAAAAAATGGATTCTCTATGCGAATATTAAACGCCAAGAACAATGGCTCTGTTCTAGACAAAAACCACTTCCGACCCCAAAATTTGGACTCCATCCGCAGAAAGTGATGCTTTGCATTTAGTGGGACATCAAAGGAGTAATTCATTTCGAACTCCTCAATCCACAGCGAACTGTCAATGCAAAGATCTACAGTCAACAACTGGAACGTTCAAATAATCAGAAACGCCCTTCATTCGTCAATCGGAAAGCAAGTGATTTCTTTAATCAGTGCATTAACAACCTGATTGTAAGATGGAAAAGCATAATCGATAAGAATGATAGTTTGTTTGTAATTAAGCACAAAGCTACACAAAGGGCTATCTGTGCTCTGCCCACCACGGGTATCGAAACCCGGATTCTAGCGTTGTAAGTCCGCAGACATACCGCTGTGCCACTGGGGGGCATGATAACCTATGCCAATAAGTGAGAATGTCGTCGCAAGAGACTAGTGTCGTACAGGGGTCAATGCTAAATGTAAG
>NW_013665894.1:313112-325859 GCF_000517525.1 Limulus polyphemus
TAGCAAGAGTGGGCGAAAATCCCACAATCTAAAATTGACGAGATGATTCTCACGATGCCCCAAAGGATCAACGAACTCCACGAAGCGACAGAAAGATCTACTAGATATTAATTAAACTATAAATATATCAATTCATGTGAATAGGACTGAAAATTTTCATTTTTTTCTGAAAAGGTGGTATCTATTTACTTGTGACCACGCTGTGTATATAAGTTGTATGGTTTTTTTCATCTAAAAAAAAGCGACATTAATTTCTTGACGACCTAATGGTTTCCTCTACGTAATTTCACCAGAAGTAAATTTTGTTTTTTTGCATAGATAACCTCCCAAATAATTTCTTCTGCTTAATTTATCGTAATGAAAGTTGTATTTTCTTTATTCGGGTAACCTACGAAATAGTTTCTGCTATTTTTTTCACCTGAAGAAGGCGTTCTAATTTCTCTATGTAGCTAATCTAACAATATTATTTCACATGAATAGCGTTTTGACTTCTTTATGTAGCCGAACTGTGCATCGTATCATTTGGTTTATATTTCTAACCTACGAGATACTTTTCCTCTGCCTATTTCATCTTAAGGGCGTTTGAATATCTTTATGTAATTAATCTACCATATAGTTTCTCTACACTGTTTTACCTTAAGGAGGTTGTGATTTCTTTATGTTGTTAACTGCTCAAATAACTTCCTCTCTTCTATTTCACATCAAGGATGTTACGATTTCTCTGTGAAGTTAACCTCCTAAATAGTGTCTTCTTGCTTTTTACGCTGGAAGACATTTTAATTTCTTTATACATCTTACTAGAAATAGTTTCTTTTCCCTTATTTAACCTGAAGCATATTATGATTTCTTTATATAGCTAATCTATCCTCTCTCTTGCTTTATTTCAAAGTTGTTTTGATTTTTGCCTAGCTGACTTGCCAAATAGTTTGCCTTCCTTATTTTGTCCCTCGATGTGCAATACACCAGTTTTACCTTGAATTATCGTCAAGGGGGACCTAGGGTGACTTCATTAGTGTCAGTTGGCTGATAACTTGTGGCTAGGGTTAAGCAACTACAGTAATTGATGTCTTTAGTGGATTTTATGTACACTATACCTGGTTCTGGTGTTTGGCTATAGTACCTTTGAAATCTTTCCATTGCTGAACTGTCGTCAAGAGTTGAGCTTTTGACATTGTAGGTTCATGGTTTGGGCAGAAGTGGACGTCAAATGTTAACTTTTGTTATGGAATTTCAAACAAGTTAAAAAAAAAACAAGTACGCGTCGAACACAAAAAGAAGACTCTAAGTATACAGTCATCACCATCTCCTACTGTTCTTGTACCTTATTTTCTTATTTTAGATTCTTTACCAGAAACTCTCTTTCCAAGATATATTTCTTTTTTATACAAAAGTGCTTAGAGGAGCTTGCTAGTTCTTCAAAAGTGGGTAAGAAATTGAGGTTTTGGAGCTTGGTGGCTGGAACATCATAATCATACATAATAATGAATGCTTTTTGAAGTTAAAGGCCATTGGGAATAGATCTGTTGAGATAACCTCCTACATTACTTTAGATTCTTCAGGAAGAGTTAATGTTGAGACAGCTCTCTTTGACATCCTCGAGTTAAAGATTCTTGATGGTCTCCTCAATCTTAGAGTTTCAGCTTTCAGCAATTTCTGCTTCAAATAATGAAATAGTTTAGCAGACAGGACCAGTTACGTGTCCACACCCACCTATCAATGTTAAGGCAGTTTGTTAGAGTTGGAAATTCACGTTATATATTCCACACCCTATTTTCACTGTCAATGGCTTGATACTATAAAACATCTTTTCATCTGTACTCATTATGATGGCAATGACCACAATAGCTATGAATGTCAGTTAGTCGTACTGTATTATTGAACTGGTTTCATTTTCCTGTACTTACAATCTTTTCCAAAGTGAATTAAGGAGAACGAGGTACAAAGGATAAAAACCATAAGTAACATCTCCTGTAATGAGGCAAGGAAGATGTTACCTTTTCCAAAACAAATTTATGCTCCTGCACTCAGTTTCTACTAACACAGTGGATGCACATACAAACGTGTACATTTCGCCTACAGAGACTTTTTCAAACCATTCAAAGCTTATATTTTTATCCATGGACACATTCTTTGATAAGTCAAAACATACCCTGTCTCTGTTCCTATCAGTGTCAACAGTGAGTAGTCAGAATCCCAATCCTTCACCTCTATGTGTGGGATTGCTTACTTGAACCCCCTCCATCTGAATCAGGGCAATGTTTATGAAGGTCAATAACAATATTACAAATAAGCCAAAAATGCGATAAAAATCTAAACAAAAAACTCCCCACCTAAATCTCTTTAACAAACAAGTGAAGTCGATCATGTTGATATACTAGAACTTTTGATGTCTTTGTAATGATTTATACAACATAAAGGTCTTGGGGAGTCTTCGCACCCTGTGTGTCTCTGTTTACAAGAAATGTTTATTCTTGTAATAACTGCTTATTCTGTTACCTGTCAGCAGTATTCGTTATACAAACGTTGTGTGATGGATGGGTTCATGCAAGTATAATATTGTTGGTTGACTAGCATTCTCCCTCAATGACTATATCATTCTCTGCCTCTTTAGAGGCCATTTTTATCTGTGTTTTCACTGGCCATACCACCAAACTATGTTCTCTTTATCTGTTTCCTGTAAAAGCAATCAATAAAATCTAGGTAAATGATGTTATTGAACAGTTGTTATAATTTAATTAATTATTAATTAATTAATTAATCACCCTGGGAGGCTTAAATTGATACAATCTACTCTGTGTTTGGGGAGATATTGATGGGAGAGGTCGATCTGTGGAGTATTTGCTTTTGCATCACAACCTTTCTCTTTTCGCTACTGAGGAATTTACCATTTTCCATATCACAAATAGGGCACTTACTATCATATACATATATATATAGTCACAACTTCTCTTCTTTTTTTGGGGAGGATGGACAAATGATCCACAAGGCAGTGATAATTCTTACATTATTCTGAGGGAGCTTAATTATAGTCAGTGCTATATGACTTGCATGACACAGTGGAAGCTGCAGAAGACGAACTGGCCTTCCTTCAACAATTTTACAGTAAATTTTCCTACCTTCTGCTAACAACAGTGTGAAGACAATAACTGTTGATATAGTTCAGGCAGCTGTACTTACTGTGCCTAAAGCCTCAAGAAGTTTTCTGTGATGTCCTCATTTATGGTAGACAGCCAACTTTTACAGGGCACTTTTGTGTGTACCCCACTCTTACCAACCGCATAGCCTTTCAAAAGGCTTATGCACGTGATCAACAGATCAGATTTCGAAGCCAGTAAGAATCGTTTATTAAATTCTCTTTCATCATTAGTTAAAGGTAATTTGGAACAATATTTGAAACGAGAACGAGAATTATATACCCTTATCACCTTTCAAGCTTGCAACCTAATACCCAAGAAATTACTGATTTGTAGTGTGTTACTAGCACATTTGTAGAGTGCTTTTCTCACAAATCAACCATGTGCACATATTCCCATGCCTTTCTGGACATGGGCTAAAAGAATCCCACATTTCTAGCCTGATTATATTTATGAATATAGTCAACATTCACTTAGGTGGAGCTGAAATGTGCCCTATATCATCTGGCAATACATTAGTTGGACCTGATACTGTGCTATTTCTCGCAAGGCTCTCTCAATATTTTTCCAGTACTTTTTAACTGGATCTGATAGGGGGAGACGTTTCCCTATTTTTGGCACTAGGTTATAATCTCGTTTTCTAAGCTCGAGAAGGATTCCAAATTTTCTTCTAATTATAGACATATTACTTTGGCCAGCTTTTTATATTTATTTCTGGAGAGGATAGGTAATGCTTATCCTCTTTGGTTCTTTGAAACAAACAACCTTTTCTCCATCACACAATATGATTTCCATGGACAGTATTCCAATGTATAATCTGATTTGGCATGAAACATCAAACAGAGAAGTATTTCTCAAGAAGGAGCATCTTCATTCTACCGTTTTTGATCTTGAGAATGCTAATGATACCACATTTGATGCTCATTATATTATGGAACCTCCATTCTTAATATTAACTTCTTAGGGGAGAGTTCTGTGTCCTTTTTGGATCACACTATCGCGATCCTTCACACAGGAACTTTAAGTACTTCTGGGCTGTGTCATGAGTGTCACGTTTTTTGTTTATTTTTTGCATTAACTCTATCACGCCGATATGGATGCATCCAGCCTTGAGGGCAAGATTGAACCATTTAATAAAAATATAGAAAATAAACTTATAGTCGTTCTTTCATAGATTAAAAACTTTAGAGTTGAAACTTATTAAATATATTTTTTATTTAATTTTATACAGAAAAATAAAAAAAAACAATTTTCATTTTGGGTTTATTTCAGCACGCTTCAAACGAAAACATCAGTGTTTGTGAATTTCATGGATTATTTCCTGATCGTAATATAACACTTGTAGCTAGCTACCTAGGGAAAAGTTGAAATAGTTTGAACAAAAGAGTGTCAATTAGGCTTTTTAAGATGCAAGTGTAGTTTTATAGCTTTTAGCCAATTAATGTTTAGGTTGTCATGGTGGGATGTATTTGTCTTTAACTCAGCTTTCTGTTATCGATCTAAATATATAATGAAATCTCTTTTTTCCTGTTCTTTTAAGCCAGAATGGTTTACAGATCAGCAGATAATGGAGTAGAGATCAAAACAAAGTAATGAAAGCTTAGCTTATGATATTTTGCTGGAAGAAAAGATGTTTGTGAATAGCTTCTGCCACTATTACAATCCTTATGTATTACTTAAAGCTTATAAAAACCTTGCTTTATCATTTTGTACTTTATTTGAATTACGATGTTGAAGTATGATAAGATACGTAGAACAAGATACGGTAGACTTAGTAAAATCATTTTGTACGTGACCGTATTAAGATTCTAAGATTCGTTTTGATGTCAAGTCTGCTGTGTTAGGTTGAGTTTACATTAGGCATTAGATGGGCTAGGGAGATCATCAAAAATATATGTAACACACACACATAGATATATAAATTGTGTTTTTAATTGAAATCTTGTAGTTAACAATTAGAAAAACTTTGGGTTGTTTATAATTTTGGTATGATATAAAAGTTATTTTTTATTGTCCACAAGTGATTGTAAACACATTGAAACTGCATGTGGTGTTTTAAAAAAATATATATATAAATACAATTTATAAAGTAAAGCGCTAAATAGGAAAGGCTTATAAAAATGTAAGAAGACGGAAATTAGGCAGAGTGTGGGCCAATGGTTAGCGTGACTGAATGTGGATTGTGTTTAACTACTACCCAAAATTAAAAAAATAAAATAAATCGGTCTGGCAAGAGTGGCGCAACAGTCGGTGGTGTGTGATGTTGACTGGCTTGATTGGCTTCCTTTTTTCTAGTCTATTACTAAGAAATTAGGGATAGCGAATGCAAATAACCTTCAATGATTAAAATCTACAACAAAGGTAAGTATCTTTAATTGTTTCTTATCAGAAACGCATCACAATGAAATATTTTTGAATTTTCAAAGCTATGAATGCATACAAATATCAGGTATAAAAACAAAATATATTATTTGGAGAAGATAATAATCTGTAAAAAAATCATTAGAAATTTCAAAGAGTTTCGTACAATTTGTTTTTTTTTTATAGTGCACTAAAACAAACCATACAACAGGTGCAGCAAATCGACACACGTAAGCGTTTGAGAGTTAAGATCAATGTCATCACTCAACAAATGCTTCCTACAGTTGCAAGCAGTCTATTTCATTGAAGTTCAGGTTTTCTTTTGATTTTCTTTTTTTTTCTTTTAGGACCTTCCAACTAGTTTGGGGTCGGCCGATATTTGTGTAAGCCAAGAATTTTTATACTCGGGTGCCTGTCCCAGTCGGCAACCATATAGGACGAGCATGTTCGGTGATAGGGATTCGAACTCGTGATCCTCTTGTTGCAGGTCGAGATCCCTAATCACCAGGCCATGCTAGGCCCGATCATCAAATATTAGATACATTCAATGATAATCCAGACTTTCGTCAATAAACTGCACAAGTTGACTGCTGCAAACGTTTTGTGTGTGTATGTGTTTCTGTTGCCAACAGGGATTGAACCCTTTTTTCCGAGCTCCATCTGTATGTTGCATAAGTTCTCATGTTGATTGAGGAAAATTTCTTAGTACTTCTCTATGACAGTATGCTGACTTTTACTCCACACGAAAAGTGGTTATAGTTATAAGTACAAGGGCACTGAGCATCTTTCATGCCCTCTCTTCCACCTCTTATGGAGTGGATAGGTGTACTATGTTAACTACCTACTGTACCAGAATTTGCTAGAAGATAGAATATAAGTCTCTGGATTATACCTCAGCCACTGGGGCTCTGCATTGAAGATTTTCGAGCCTGTGCATCATGAGGGTTTCATTTCTGCACAGGGGGTTTCTACATTTCTCTAACCCAGTTTGTATACAAAGTCCTTTAAACCTTCAATGTCTATAATTTTATTTTTACAATGCTCTAAAATTCAAATAATTTCCATTGCTTCACTCCATAACATAAGCAACTTATCTTTCATGCTGACTGCAATGGAAAAATAGCTTGGAAAAGAAGCTTTTTCGAAAGACAAGTAAAATTTCAGGTTAAGTGTAAAAGAGAAATCATTTAGAAATGTAGCTCCACTGCGACGAGTTTTAGTGACGTTAAATATTGAGGGAACATTATTTTGAATGACAATATATTTCAGAATACATGCTAAATACTTTGTTATATATATAATGTAGATCACAATCAGTGAATGAAGCCTGAAATAAGAGAGAAGAAATATCTTGTAGGTTAGCTACATAAAGAAATACGAACACTTTTACGTAAAATAAGCCTAGATGTATTATATGCGACCTATCAGTATACAAACCAGTTATACCAACCAGCAGTGAAGATAGAAAATGAATTAAGCGATGTCGCCTAAGTTAAGAGAGGCGTGAGGCAAGGCTGTGTACTTTCACCTGAGTTGTTTAATTTGTACAGCTAGATAATCTGAGGGAGATTGAGGATTTACCAGGGCTGATCATTCGCTTATATAATTTGGACAACTTGCGCTATGCTTCAGAAGAGAAGATGCAAAAATTTTAGATGAAGTTGTTAGTGAAAGTTAACTGTAGGAAAACAAAATGCATGGTAATTACAAAGAAAATCATTCCTGTGTGCATTGTTAAAGTAGTTAAGGTACAGATAAGGCAGATCAATAAATTAATTTACCTGGGAAGTTGTATAACATCAGAGATGGTAAACGTGATCATGAAATAAAACGGAAAACAGGGGTAGCAAAGACGCATTTCTGAAAATGAAAAAGATACTGAAAAATATTAAAATTTCTATAAGGACGAAGTTAAGAATTTTGGATTGCTATATTATATCAATTCTCACATATGCATCAGAATGTTGGACGATATCATCAAGTATGGAAAAGAGAATTGAATCAATTGAGTTGTGATTCTTAAGGTGCATCTTGAAGGTATTTTAGAGAAGTCACACCTTAAATGAAGATATTTTGTCCAGAGCAGGTTGCAGGAGAAATCTGCTGACTAACACCAGAAAGAGATAATTGGAATATCTCGGACATGTTAGGGGGAAGAAGAAATTAAATGTTTAGTTGTAAGTGGGAAAATTGAAGGAAGATAGATGTTGACTTATGTCAAGAGTCTATCTAAATGAATGAATGTATCGACATTGGAAATTATTTGTATCTGAAGAAAAAATTTCTGGAAAACCATGGTCACTAACGTTCTGTTTGGATATGGTACAGAGAGAGATCTGTGGAAAACCATGTTTACCAACGTTTGGTTATGGTACATGGAGGGAGATATACTAATAGAAGGTTTCTGTGTGTTCTTCAGATCGTTTTATTAAATGTGCATAAGAAGTTTTTCATTTGTTTGTGGTACCTAAAACAGGCTATTTTATCTTTCTGATAAAGAAACCCAGAAAATGCTGCTTAAAATCATTATAAAGATAGCGTTTTATCAGTTGGTAACAGGCGTGATATTATGTCACAATAACGTAGATGTTAATTTCAATCAAGTTCATTTTACTGACCTAATACATGTTTCCAATTAAAATCATATATATATATTCATACATATATATATATAATAGCATTTTAATCGAACCTTATCTCTGCCGACAAGGTTTCGTATATGTATTGCGTATTGTAATCCAGTTTGCTTGATGAGTTGTGGTATCAGTGAAATGCCTCGTTGACAACGGCATAGATAGATGAAATGCAGAACACCGTACTGAATCAGCAGAGAGAAGGAGGTAATTATGATTTTTATCAATCTTATTATGATGTATGCAATGTAACACTTGTACCAGCTTAAGTGTTTGTCATCATATATGATATTAATGCTCCATAACTCTGAGCAAAGGAAACTAAAGCATGCGATTGATAGCCAAGACGAATATGTAATAATGTCAGTTACAAGATAACTATCATATTTAGTGTCGACGAGGCCTTTCGCCTAATACCAGGGCTCATCAGGCTTGCTGGGATACGACAGTAGTAGTGATCAAGGCCCTATTTACATCATGAACAACAACTACGTTCCGCAGTAAATGAATTGTAATTTTTATCAATTTTCTTTAAGTAATTTACAAGTCAGAATTATGGTAATGATTAATAACAAAATAATGTCTTTTATTTGTAATATTGATTAGTAAATCAATGGTTTTTTGGTGTGTTTTTTAAGTTAAGCACAAAGCTACACTTATAAGATGTATACGTCTTTCTATTTGGATCTGGAATATATTAGAGTAATTGTTAATAATGGATTTCTCTGTTCAATATAACGGTTTGGAATATATCAAGTGTACTACAACTGTAAGCGACTGTAGCTCGATTCTACCAATTTAATGACTAGAGTTGCAATGCCTAATATGTTGAACCGGAATCTGTATGGTATGGATTGTTGGTATACCTACTTCATGAGTGGTGTTTAATATGGAACTCGAATATACTGAGTGTAACTTGCTTGATATGGTTTTAAGTGTGTGCTTGCTTAATGTTTTTAGCCGAACTGTGCAGTTTACAATGGAATAGTCGTGCAAATCTTTAAGATAAAACGAATTTCTTTATAAAGTGTAATTTCAATCATGAAAAATCCAGTTATCTTCCACTGTGTTATGAATAATTTTATGTTTGTTTACAAAAGATACACACTACAAGTATTCGATAATGGAAAACTCTTCAACTCTGCTGTTGGGAAGGCAAGTAGCCAGACGTATAATTAAGGTTATGTTTACTGTTATTATCTTCTTTGCTTATCGCCTCAGATTAAGTATGTGTAAATGTTAACTGATAAGGGTAAGGGTTTTCTATTGTTTTATTACCGAACGAGCGTTAAACAGTTTCTTTTTCAATTTTATTCTGATTAAGGCATCCTTTGCATATATATATATATATATATATACATGTGTGTGTGTGTGTGTGTATGTCTGTACGTAGAAGGAGTTGTTCCAAAATTCTAAACGTTAATGAATTCCTTCATGTTACGTTTTATTAGGACTTAATGATGTAATGTACTGGAATACTTACTATTTTAGTTCTTAACTGTGTGATGGTTGGGGAAATATCGAAAAAGAAATTTAATTCATATTTGTCACGAAACTTATTTTTACATAAAGTTGTGTTTTTAATAGCAGATCTTAACTTCATTTTAACCTAAAATTAGTTTGGTAGTAAGTTAGAACTTTTTGCAACGAGGCATGAGATAAAGCAACTTCAAATATCATAATTTCCATATTAAAATATTGTCCGCAAAGGATATTGTTTTGCAAAGATGTATATACATATATATGTGTGTGTGTGTGGAATATTAAGTGCTAAAAAGCATAGAAAGATGGTAATCTAGAAGGTGACTTATTCAACGATGTTTTGAACCTAAACTCTTCGTCAGATACAGGCGCTCTATTTCCAAACTAAGAAGTATTTGATGTTAATAATTAATACACCAGAAAGTTAAAACCTTTTATAGTTATGTTATATTTACCACTCTCACTGCTAATGCTATTTCCGGTCATTGAAGCAGCACGAACAACACTTAGATTGTACAATAAATGCGCTCATAAACTAATGTTCGTAATGCCTTTAAAAGTAGAGAAAATGTAATAAAAAAGCGTTGAATACTGAAAGCCAAATTACACTCAAAAGTGTGTTTCATAAAGTAAACGCTTTTAAGTCTGCTAATCTGCTGTAATGTGAAAAGCTAGAACTCTGTAACTAATGAAGCCATGCGTCTTCTGCGTGTTTAATATTTGAATACGTCACTCTTGATGATAAATTAAGGCATAATTTAAAAAATGAGTTCATTACAGTATTGCGTAACACACAATGTCAACAAAAACGTATAATACTTGCTATTTTTATATTCTTTCTTTATAGAATGTAGTTTTGTGTCTCGCTGGTCAGAAGATTAGAGAAGTAAAAGTTTAAATAATGACTGCAAGTAAATTCCGTCACTGTGTATTAAACTTAAAAATGGAAGCACAGCAAACTTATTCGTAGGCTATTTGGGCTAGCCGTTCCTAATTCTAAAGTGATAGACTACAGGAAAGATAGCTAGTCAACATCATCCACAGCAAACTCTTTGGGTAATCTTTACAAACTAACAGGGAAATTGACCGTCACAATAATGCTTCTTTGGCTGAAAGAACAATGAATATGCTAGGGGAAGGTTTTAGATCCCACGACCCGCAGATTGCGAGTGGAGCGCTCTAACCATTAGGATACAGATCAAGTGCGTTTCCATTCGTAAGCTCTTTGAATTTAAAGGTACAGTTTACAGTTAAAGATTCTTCAGTTGTGATGCAGTTTCTAAGTAAATATTAGCGACATTTATTGGAGAAGCTGTGACGGATTTACTATTACATATTTATTTTATATCGATGTTTGTTTAAATTAAATTTATATTTAGAAATGTATATAACTTATACTTTTAAATCTGTATGACGAAATTCTCGCCTATTCTCTAAAGTTGTAGAAGATTCTCGAGTGTAAGAATCAACAATATATGCGTGTACGTAAACGCTAGCGTTAGCGTCAGTATTATTACGTCAACTGAAATTTCGAGAAACTCTACACACACCTATAAATATAATCAACGCAACACGACAAAAACAGTATCTATTATTGGTTTGCTATAAACTGTGATTGTTATAACACTTATTAATCGGGAAACTTAAGATTTTTGACCAGGAACATTTATAAATTTCGAACATTACAAACCATTTATCTTCAGTGGATTCACATCGTACATTAGTACTTTTACGAAAACATTACCTAACGTCATCGGTAGGAAAACTCGGCGAAGACCACAGAGCTAGCTAGCTCCCTATTAACTGTTATTATAAATTATATAATTGATTGTATATTAAGATATATTTGTATAGAACAAAGAAAACTGTGTGTATCAATCTTGTTCGCAAATATCATAAATTGAATACATATCGGCACTTATTTAACTACTAAATCTAAATTACAATTTAATTCAGTTTTAGGCTATTTAAAATTGTAATACGCAACAACCCTTGTCTGATCAGGCTACAAATCTTCACCTTGACGTTACATGGCACGTGCGTTTAAAAGAAGAAATTACAATGAATTTGATTTTAAGTATGCTAGAGCATGTTTTGTAACTACAGAGGGATAATCTTTTTTTAAAAGTATTCTTTTTTTTAGCATACCTGTCAAGAGTATCATAAAAATACAAATTATTTATTTTACTTTATACAATATGAAGCATTAATTACATTGCTTTAATAGTTCAAGTTCAGTCACTTTAGACTAAGTCTTTGAATGTTTGTAATTTACTTTAAAAAATATGACTATAACTTTTGTTAATCAATTCTGTTGTTAAATATGCCTAGACCGTCATACTGAATAAAGATTATGATGTGGCTTAAACCAAATATACATAACAAAGGTAGAAGAAAATCAGCTTTTAATCAATCAAAGAACTTTATATTGAACTGTTTACTATTTTTTGTGGAAAAACAAGAAAGGTAAGAAAATTATGTATTACTTATTGCATGTTTTCTATTACTAATATTATTCAGTGCATAGCCCTCCGTTTGTTAGCGGAAAATTCTTTGTTCTTTGTTAATTATTTTCCTCTCTCTATAAGGGCATTGTCTCTTTTTTTTGTCCTGGGTAAATGTTCACAACCATGTAACTATATGCAGAGGTTAAGTACATTATACTAAAACTTGCAGAGACCCACACAACATTTGCGGCAAAATTAGTATTTTTTTGCAACAGTACTTCTTTAAATACAGGATTTCTAGAATAATACAAAATAATTCTAATCGCAGACACCGAAATCTATAAGTTCACTTGTCTTAGGCCTGGCCTAACATTAATTAAGCCTTTATTAAGTACGGCCTATATTCAATAAAGATGAAAATTAACACTATAACTTGTGTACGTTTTTTTCTTTAGTTTAGTTACGGATACACTTACCGTACTTCATACTATCAATAAATAAACTTATAATGTTATTCTACGACCTAACGTTAGGCCTTTTTGAAACCTTTAATAAACTTTTATTATGTCATTGTACAAAATGTCTAGCCGTGGGTGCGTTATAAAGTGACGGTCAATCGCACTATTCTATGGTAGAATAGTTTGTTTGTTTTTTTTTTGAATTTCGCGCAAAGCTACACGAGGGCTATCT
>NW_013665894.1:326813-364396 GCF_000517525.1 Limulus polyphemus
CCCCCGACCCGCAGATTGCGAGTCGAGTGCCCTAACCACCTGGCCATGTCGGGCCCCGGTAAAATAGTAGCCCAAGAGTTGGTGGTGGGTGGTGATGACTAGCTGCCTTCTCTCTAGTCTTTCACTGCTAAATTAGGGACGGCTACCGAAGATAGCCCTTGTGTAGCTTTGCGCGAAATTCAGAAACAAAACAAAAATGTCTAACAGAGTATATTTACATCCGGTTTTTGTTAAAATGAAGTGCGCACGCATTTTCAATACAGATAAAAACTGAGTATTATTATAATAGATTGGCTAAACGGTCAGATCACAGGTCATGCTTAATTTATGACTGAAGATCAGAGAGATGGCAGCTAGTCAGCAATGTCTGTCGTCTTAACTGAATAATAAGATTGACTATCATTTTTATATAGCACTTATTACAGAAAGTCCTTATAAAGACCGTGATCATGAAAGAAGTCGATGGAAATGAATAAATGTATATTATTGATGTTATCCTCGTGGAATCTTTAACAGACTAAAGATTATCTGATATTGTGGTACGTAGAAGCATAACTGTTTCCTGGTGTTCTTTGTTAAACAACTTGTTTAGGAGTATTCCATAGATAATGCTAAGATTGTGGTGGTCAGACATCAATTGTTGTCATGGTTAGTGATCAAAATAATCATGTAAGTCTATTTATTAATTATTATTTTTTGTTACTAGATGCTAACTAATATCTAGTTTATGTCGTAACGTTTTAGCTGCTTATCTGTTACCGTATTCAAGAAAGCTCTGAGAAGGACAATGTGTAGCTTTAAGAGTCAAGATTCGATAGTGTGTCTTCTTGTTATAAAGACAGGTGTCCTATTCATTCGTCTGGGAGGGAGCCTGGCATGGCCTGGGAGCTAGGGCGCTCGGCTCACTACCTGCGGGTAGCGGGGTAGAAGCCCGCCCCGGAACATGCTCGTCCTTTTAGTCTTGCGAGCGTTGTAATGTTATAAAGAGCAGCTCAAGAGTTGGTGTTGGCCGGTTGCATTCCCTATGGTCGGCAGTTCAAAATCAGAGATAAAAGCAGATAGCCTTAGTAGCTTTCCCATAAACAAACATTTGGGATCTCCTCATTAGAACTAACTAACTGTTTGAATGATTTCAAGAGGAGTATCCAGTTTTTGCAGCCTCCAATATTAGGTTTCTTGAGTGTGTTATCAATAAGAACTATTCTTCCCCCTTTCTTGTGTGTGGCTCATATCCTATTATTATTTCACTTTTACTATATAGTATTTTTCTTTGGCATCATGGGCTATTACAGAGAGATTGCTATCATAATGTGTTGCATGTGTATTATGCTCCAGGATTCTGATTTTTTTTGTGTGTGTTTCTCCAGTGCATTGGGTTTCACAATCACAGGAGATGTTGTAAATAGTGCTTTTACAATCAACTGGGTCTACAAGCGGTTTGGTGTGTCTTAACTACGGTTGTATTGTCTAATACTGTTATAACTTTATGCCGTTTTTTATATCTTTTGTATGTTTCCAAAGAAGCCTTGGCGTGGAGATATATGACCGTGATCTGTAATTTTCTTCTTTACAAAGTGTTCAGGCCAACCATTGTCAAGGATGGTTGTAATGACTTTAAAGTTGTAATTAATTTAATTGCAAAAACAAGAAATAAATAATATCTATAATGAAAACCACTCATAAATAGAAATGGATCCCGATGACTGAAAATTAAGGTAATTTCCAGTCTCTTTGTGAAAGTATAGGACTGGTGCGCTCATTTAATTTGGCATTCAACCCTTCTACCATTTGAGATCCTAAGACTGTCAGAGTTTACATGTTAGTAAATTATAAATAATACTTTGCTCATTAAGACTCGCTTATTAACGTTTTTTTCAATATTATATACATATGCACATACTACAAAAGAACACGCGATACAGAACTTTTACCATAATTGTTCATGTCAAAGAGTACTGGGTATCGTATAATAGCCGTGTTCTACATAAAAACAGTGAAAAAATCTCCGATTGAACACGTAATTTAACCAGAACAACCTTCAAATATCGCTACTTTAATAGGTGCATATATGAATAATTTTAAACTGATGATAAGATGCAGGCTTTTGAAATTTCTTTTTGTTGAATTTTTTCACATTTATCATTCATTTTCTGCACGGCAGACCATGATATTAATACAGACTAGGATAATTTTAATACAGATTAGGATAACTTAGAAATAACGTATCATGAAAAAATGTACACGTTTAATTGTTATATATATGTTCAAAAACAGTATGAAGATTGTTTTTTCAGAATTTCACATAAAGCTACACATTGACTATTTTTAGGGAAGGCTACTAGTCAACAGCAATTACTGCCAACTCTTGGTCTGTTATTAACTGATCGGATAATGGGATTTGACTGTCACTTTATAACACACCCATGAGCTTAAATTGCGTTGCGCGAATTTGTCGCAACGAGATACGAACCATGGACACTCGGATTCATAATGCGGAGACGCTTACTACACGGCCACGTCCGATCCAACACTACATACTAATTTCACCGTAGTAGTTTTTAAGTATCTCGTACTTTTAATTCTGCGCAGCTTTTGCCAAACCACTCTGTCAGATGTTAAAAGTAACATGTGAATACTTCTGTTTTGTATTTGTTTATTAGCCTCAGTAATTATAACATGGGATAAGAAAATACGTTAACTTATCATGACAGACGGGAGCCTGTTGACTTGAATGATTCAGTTTTTGGTATGTAAGTGATAAAAGTTCTCAATTTATGAATTAATTAACGAGACTTTGTATACCAGTTTTACGCTTTCCAACCGTTTCTATATGGTTATTTTCAGCTTCAGGACCAGCAAGCTTTTTGTTTATGCGTTATCAATTACGATTTCTTCCATTGAAACGTTGCATTGTCTAATTAAATGATTAGGGCTACATTTGCTTCTAACTAGGCTGTTCTAAGACTTTTATATGTATATAATTCTATAGTAAGTTTATTTGATATTTTTAGTTTTAACGTTTAAATAATTGTAAAATTAATTTTAACATTAAAAAACAACATATTGCATTTTTGGCTTAGTTTATAGAATTAGGACTAATCTAAGTATCCTATGCTCGAACTTATTGTTGTGTTATTGGAATTACTGCCTAAAATATCGTTAACTGCGAGAATGCTCAGCTGACGATTCAGTGCATTTTAATTATTGTAGGTTCTAGCTTTCTTGTGCACCAATTAGTAAAATTAAGTTCTGTGAAGTCCGTTATATAGAATCGGATTCATTAATTGATATGTTACTTTTTAATTATGATATATAGTCAGCATATTTTTTATGATAGGAAATCTATAATAATAAAAGGGTATGCCTGTGGGTGTGTGTGTGTGACCGCCATAGCTTCAAGAGGAAAGAACCTAGAAACCTAAAATTTTGCACCCATACTAAGTGATCCTGAGGATGTGCACCTGGGTATTATTACTTATCTTATCCACGTGAGTGCGCGTATGCACGTGCACATCTTTTTAATGAGGCGAGCTAGCGAATAACCACATAGAAAAGAAGTAGTTCCTTAACAACGTCTAATATATAGAAAAGCCAGTAACAATGCGTTCCAACAATGAGTTTTATGTCATATTGTATAGCAACGAAAGTGCATAGGTTATACATTTATGCTAAAATGGGTTCAGAATACACACACTATCAACCTAATAACCCGAGTGAAGCCGGGTACTTTCTGTGATATATTAATAAAACTGTTCACGATGCTTGGGTTAAACTTGCATACTGATATACTCATTTCTTAAGGAACATTGCATTATCAAAATGTTGTGATTACTTCCATTATTTAAAAAAACGACATTTCGTTAAAACTTTCATATTCTATTATGTTTTGCATATTTTTTTCGTAAGGATGCTATTTTGGTTAAACAATTTTCATTTCTAGGTCCAATTGTGATTACTATTTAACAAATTTAAAAGTATACACTTGTGAAGTCTTGATTTAGTTTCATAAAATGTATAAAGACCGTATTTTTTTTTATAAATGCTGACTTTAAATGGGATCAGATTGAAGTCAAATAACGTTTGTTTTGTAAGCGTTATTAAAGAGTAAGCCGATTTTTGCATGTTTAATGAATGTTTTATATAAAGCTTTTTAAAGTACCACCTCTTAAATAACACAACTAAGTCATGGTAGTGATTTTCAACCATATATACATATATACATGTATATATATCATCTGAAAAGCAATCTGTTTCATGTACAACAGCAATAACAGCTTGAAAAATAGAAGTAATACTGTGACCTTGAACTGTTGTTTCCCTTTGTCCTTAAGTGTATCCTGATCTCTGTAAACGTTAAAGCGGTTCTAGTTTGTCGCGCAGACAAGCCTGCTAGATATTTCCAGCACGGAATGCCTTCCATAAGGGAAGTTCATTCACTTAAGGTCATATATGTAGTATTTTTAATGCTAAGATACATATTTCTATTGTTGTTCTTCATTCAGTTATAACTTTAAAGCTGTTGACACAATTATACTAAATTTGTATTTACTCTCGGTTCTGTCTTTCAGCCTTAATTTTTTTTTGCAGTTTTTATAATGAATGTTTTGTCTACATCTAGATCCTGATTCACTTCTAATTCCGAAAATAACGTTACGCAGACATTACACCATAGAAATGAATCCGCCAAAAAAACGTATTGCCTTACAACCATCATACTCCATCCAACATTAAATGCTCATCGTAATTTATACCTAAACACATTATCTATGTCGTAGTGATAATATGGCTTTTGTCAAGAATATTGAGTAAATTTGGTACGACGAATGTTGCGTCGAGAACATCAAATGATTGCAGATGTAGGACAGTTAACGTAATTTTACAAACCAAGAGATTTTAAAGATTTTGTGCCTCACAAACATACCATGAGTCACTGAATATTTCGCAACTCAAGGTTGCTTTTACATAACCAAACTTAAAAACACTTTTAATTTTGTCTGTCGTAATGCTCTTTGAAAATATATTTTCTGGTGTTCTCGTCTGTTCTTTTTTTTTTATCTTTTCAGAGTGATTGTTTTCAAATCCAAATTTTTACACCACATAAAGTAGAATACTGCGAAGCTGAAATAAAGTTGTCCACAGGAATTTTATAATTATATGTGCACAAAACAAATTTAAACATTTTATTGAGATTTTGAAAATACACAACAAAAAAGAAAAAAACAACAACAAAAACAATAATGAACTTAACATTCACCCGATAACTGTCGCAGTTGTCGGCTGAATATAAGGGTATATATATGTGTGTGAGTAATTTATATTCAACTATTAGATGTATGAAAGAATAAACATATAGTTTTTATATTATTTAAATAATTGCTATGAAATCATGTTTTAATTTCATTAAAGTAATGTCAGAAACAATATACAACAAAAGTAACTTTCTAATCACCACTGAAATCATTCTATCACCAGTATAAAATGCTATCTAAATTAATGTTTGAAATATGATTTATATACAAGAAAAAAGAACGAGCCTAAAATATAAACTAACATGTGTATCGTCAACGACTTATTACATTTCCAGTCATAGTAATTAGATACCTACTTTCAAGACAATTTTTTAACAAATTTAAAAATGAATAATAATTGTGCTAATAGTATATTTTTTCTTATTAAAGTAGAATTATCAACGCATCAAAAACTTTTGTTAAATCTTTAAATGAAGCACATACTACTGGAATTTAGGTAAGAATTTGTAATCTGAAAAGCTTTTAAGTTTAAAAAATTACTTTTTTCGTTGAAACCCATACTGATGTTTAAGTTACATTTTTTTAGAAGTTTGATTAGAATTTTGATCACATACAACTCCATTTACCTGTCATGATGACCACGATTTTTTAATTAACATAAGTATCTTTATTACTTTCCGACAAAATAAGTTATGCCATTCAAATGTTTTTTTATAACATTAAAAAGTCATCTTTATATAGGCTTTAATGTTGTAGTTTTTAATTTTATTCGTACGACACAAGTTTTATATTTCTGGTTTAAAAACATAACTAAGCATAGAATAAAGAAATGTTACAACCTTATAAGTAACCTTTTTTATTACCAGGAATTGAACCCGGGATTTTTACCGAGACCAAAGGAAGCAAAAATTAAATGAATATCCGATTGAGAAATCGGGTAAAATATAAGATTAAATAACTTGTTTTAACGATATTTTGATATTCTTGAAGAGAAACATGTTGCGTTATATTTTTACTCTTTTATTTTTGAGATTATATCACCAGTGTACTTAGTAGAATATCATTGAATAGTCAATTTTCCAACTAACATTTTTTCTTTTAATAAGAGTTCATGTGTGATTTCTTATTGCAAAATAAGTATTATCTTCAATATTAATACTTACACTTTACGCACTTTATTTTTGTACTTAAATTGAATTTCTTTACACCATACAAATGTGTACAAACTAAAGTTTTGTCTCTGCATAAAACCTATTTATCGACAATTAAATTCTCATTTAAGTTTTATTTTCATCACCATTATGTGTCATTACCCCTGAACTCAGCAGGATTCTTTCCCGTTTTGTTTACCTAATCATCTCAATTTTGCTTCTCTTTAAAACTAACTAGTATATCATTGAAAACAAATCAGATAGTTTGATTATCTTTACTCCTTTTTTGTACTATAATATGGTTAAATCATGTCTTTAATGCTATTTTTCTCTCAATTTTCATGTTTTTTTCAAACCTTTTAACATGTTTATAATTCTTTTTTTTATATACACCTCACTCTCACTTTTTCTCAGGACTGGCATGGCCTGATGGTTAGGGCGCTCGGCTCGCAATCTTCCGATAGCAGAATCGAAACCCGATATGAAATATGCTCGCTCGCCTTTCAATTGTAGGGATACTATGATGTGACTGATGATCAGTTCCAGTATTCGTTAGTAAACAAGAGTTAGTGTTGGGTGATTAGTGAAGCTAGTGCAGATAGCGCTCGAGTAGCTTTCTATGAAATACAACAAATAAACTTTTTCTCAACTGGTATAAAAGTTGCGTCGCAAACCTTCATTTTTCACATGATTGGTTAGTGTATTTCTCACCTTCTTGTTTTTATAAAGTATATATAAGTTACTTTACGAACTTCCATTTTCACATTATTTTGCCCCTGACGAAAAAATATCAATTGAAAAGCACTCCAGCCTTTAGGATCGTTTTATTTTATTTTATTTTTTGCTCGAGTCTCAAGGGACACATACCAGAAATGGAAAAAATATCCATATGCCAATGATGCCACATTTCATTCCTTAGCACTTTGACACTTATGGCATTGCACGTGCGTCATTTTCTCCAATTCCACACTTAGCAACACAAGTTTTTTCTTTTAGTTATGGCACCAGGGTTCCTACTTATCATCATCCTGACAATTTATAATAACATTTTCAAGCCGCAAACAAAATATTTAATATTGAATTTTTGCCCTGAACTCTCCTCTTTAATCCCTACAATGTTATACGTCGATTATCAGAATATCTCCTGTCAAATGTTGGTATTGAATCTTACTGTTTTCCTTAAAAAATTTGGTCAGTTCTGTAAAATTAATGTGATAATGTATAAAACATAGCTACTTTTTTGTTGTTTAATGAGTTGAAGGTGAAAACTCATTGCATACCAGTGGGAGAAAGAGTCAACTTGCCAAGCAGTTTTGAATAATACTTGTTCTCTATAATCGGGCTGTGTGGCCTAAATAATAAGAGTGTTGGCCAGTAAATCCGAAGGCTCTTGATTTGTGCCTCGTTGGTGCAAAAACGTGCTCCGTTCTTTGGAGCCGTGGGTGCGTTATAAGAGTGGCTATCCAGTTCTATTATTTTATACAATAGCTCAAGAACTAGCGGTGGGTGCTGGTGAATAGCTACCCTCTCACAAGTCTATCAGTTCAAAGTTAGGGACAGGTAAGGCAGACTGCTCAATCAACCAATCCTAATAAGACAACTAGACCGTTGTTTTTCATTTCTCTACCTCTACATTGTTAATTTTCTTATCATCTTCACTCGTTAGTGAAGTGGATAAAAATAATAATAGTAATAATTTTTGACTGAATGAATGTATTGCAACATTGTGTAAATATACATTATACTGCCACTCAGTCAGCTGCTTACGTTATCATGCTTTTATAAGAATGTGTAGAGTGGAAATTAATATGTTTCATGACATATTAATCGCTTTATTAACCTCAGGGAATTACAATAAGACAGAAATTCCTTTTCTTCCACATTGTTATGTTTCGTCCATTTTATTAATATACCTCTGACGTATATGATATTTGATTAAATTTCTCTCATCAGATGACATTTTGTCTTCATTCATTCCTAGTATCAGATTGTGACTTAATTGTTGCAGATGTACAAGAAAAGTATATTGGTATTAAACAAACTCTCAAAATCTTACAAAATGTCTAGAAGAAACTTGTTCTTCTTATCTTTTATGTTGAATAAGCTCAAAATATTTTCCATAAATATTTATATTTTCATTCATTGTCGAATATATATTGTGTTTGTTGATGGAAATGGACTCTTAAATGCATTTACTTAAGGTACTGGAACTTATAGCCTTGAAAAAATTCAGTTAGAAGTATATCATTTCCAGTTCAAAAATGAATATCTAAGGCAATTGACAATGTATTATTTATTGAATGTAATACAAAATAATAAAAAATAAGATTTCTCTTACATCTAATGTCAGATTTTGTTTCAAAAACAAAATATACTTACAAAGGACTTCTTTGATTTAATCTTTCTGTAACGAAAATGGGAATTTTTACTATTATAATTATGACCGATTTATATACATATAATTTACAATTTCTGGAGCTCAATTTGACTTGGTAAGTGGATATGTAATTACGCAAACATTCGATTACAATACTTATTTCTAAAAAAAAAAATCCCAATTCTAATTTATTTCTTCTAATTTGTGTCACTCCATTTCTGGACAGTCGTCCAAGTGCACGTGATCGGTACCATCAATGTCGTCTGCAGATCAATTGGACAACAGTCAAGGCGAACACCTTTTTACGTTAATATACAGGATACAATTAAATTTCCTGTTAATTTTGTGTATTTGCAACATGCTCACAATGAAAGATTGTGATATTAGAAGAACACTTCACAGTTAATTTTAATACATTTATAAGTAACGTGACTTCCAACTTATGAGACACCACAATTAGTCGTGCTAATAGCCTGAACTTCACGTAACATTGGCGTCAATGAAAGTGATTTTAGTCCATTCACTTGGTTTACAAGTTTAGACAGAAAATTGCGGTGGTAAATGCAATGTTTACGTTTATATTAACGATGTTCAATTAGATTGAGATCAGGTGAACCTGTTTTTGAATTAATATATAAGTGTCTTTTCCTTCAGTCAGTGACTAACAACTGATGGCCACAATTGTTTCGTGTTAGCAAACATGTTCCTTTTCAGTTGCCACTGTTCATAGGCTTTGATAACAGATTTTCTGAATAGCCGGTATTTGTTAAAGGCGCCTCTGTTAAACAGGCGCTTACTAATATGTTATTTTGGATTTGGGAGAGATAATTGCATTTACCGTTTTTTTAAAAAAAACGAACAGATTTTCCCAAACAATCGGTCTAAGAAACGTTCTTTGATATTTGCAGTTTCCTTTAAGATAGACTCTTACACTTATATATATATATATATATATTGCAGAATAACAATGATATCACTACACCTTTAAATTCATAGGACCCATTCAAACACCTGACTTATGCCATAAATTGAATGTTCTACGAATGTGAGTCTAAGGTTTCTAATAAATCTGCTAGTTAGTGATTTAACATATGTTTTAGTATCTAAACAATGTTTTCAAATTAGGTTTAGCAATTATAAGACATAGTATGCTCCTGTGTAGCACTAACGTGATAATAACAACATAGAGCAGCCTTTCCACTGGTCCACATTTGTAGTTGGTGTCTTGTAATGTCGTGTTATCGTGCCTCAAAATGTGGTATTTACATTACCATGCTGACGTTAATTTTCTCCTCACAGTTTACAAAAGTATTTGATACATCACCTGCAGTAAACGCGTGATAATTGGCTAGATTGTGTTTCTTTTTTAATAACATCTATACACACTGATCTTAGATCTATGTATGGGAGGTGCTGTCTTACCCTGTTTGGAAAGGCAATCAATCTAAAATGTAATTACTAACAGAAACTGGCATATAACCACATCTGTGTTTGAGAATTTCAGAACAGTGTATGATCGTTTCCTTTCGCTTCAGTATAAGACTGCTTCTCAACTTCAGTTGTTTGCATTTCAATATGCCGTTAGAACAATATTTAAATACATTGTTTTATGTTGAATGTAAAATTCTATAAGAGATGATTGGTAATCACTTTCATAAAGTCATCTTACATTGTGTAAAAATGAATGCATTATTATAATGCACAAGGAACAAAAACTAAATAAAACAAAATTATTGATCATTATTTTGAAACACAATGAAGGTCATTTCCCCATTATGGAAACTACAATTATATACGACATGCCAGTACTAAGGATGGTATTTTCCCCAAAGCTCTATTCACTTTCCCCGCTTTTAACCAAAGGCTTTGCAAAAATCAAGCTTCTTCATGGAACAGTCATTCAAGTATCCACCGTTCTTCCTCTTGTGCATCTTCCTATAAACTGGTTAATGCTTTAGGTCTAGAACTTCCAAGCTCATGCTTAAGCAAATCAAAGAGATGAAAGTCCATTGGAACGGCATAAAAGGATTTTTTATGTATGTGGTTGAACGGAATCTCTTCGATTTGTAGATTTGTTTTTTACCCCAAGGCCTTATTTATTATGCTGTTAGAAGCACTTTGCTGATGAAAATATTGGCCCTGACTGGCTTGGTATGTGGTTTCGGAGATAGTTGTTGTCCTGAAATCTCTGCTATGTGAGGTTTTTGGTTGTTTCCACTGAGAACATGGAAGACTCATTTCTTTTAATGGTTATAAACTTTGAATCTACTAAGCTGTGTGAATATTTGTTTTTGAAAAGACAAGTCACATACCCCCTTCAGCCGTCTATCATTACATACCCCTTCAGCCGTCTATCAACACATACCCCTTCAGCCGTCTATCATCACACACCCCTTCAGCCGTCTATCATCACATACCCCTTCAGCTGTCTATGATCACATACCCCTTCAGCTGTCTATAATCACATACTCCTTCAGCCGTCTATGATCACATACTCCTTCAGCCGTCTATCATCACATACCCCTTCAGCCGTCTATCATCACACACCCCTTCAACCGTCTATGATCACATACCCCTTCAGTCGTCTATGATCATATACCCCTTCAGCCGTCTATCAACACATACCCCTTCAGCCGTCTATCATCACACACCCCTTCAGCCGTCTATCATCACATACACCTCTAACCGTCTATCATCACATACCCCTTCAGCTGTCTATGATCACATACCCCTTCAGCCGTCTATCATCACACACCCCTTCAGCCGTCTATCATCACATACCCCTTCAACCGTCTATCATCACATACCCCTTCAGCCGTCTATCAACATTTGAAGATATTTTACATACCGATCAGCGGGTTGTTTTATATTCAGAAGAGAAGCCTGTTTTTCATGTGGCTGTAGTTCTAGAACAATTCCGAGAACCCCAGGAGAAACTATAGTTAATTTTAATCAATGAATTGTAAAGAACCATCTTTATAAGTGTCTATGGTCTAAAATATTAAATTACTGTAAAAGCTTAAGCCGGACCATTTTGGCCTGTTGTTCGGTAAAAGAAGGATACATTTAAAAATGACTACATTTTTTAGTATCTTAGACCAATGTACAAAGTACAAAATAATTGGGATCAAACAAGTAGCATATACGACCACCTAAGTCTAATTACTAATTAGCTACTGTTCCTTTATTAGTATTTACTAACTAATTTATATCTTATATTTCGGTTGCTAAGTTGCTATGATCTACAGGGGAGTTTCGAGAAAAGCTGTAATGTCAGAAGCCAGGACTCAATCCTGGGTCTTCTTGTTAGAAAGCCAGGTGTGCTTTCCACTTGTCAAGGACACGTTTGGATTAAGGAGTATCCAAATTTTGCTTTCTTCTTAGGTTGTATGAGTGTGTTCTAAGTTAAGTGGCTGTAGAAGGTTTTTCTCGTGTTCGGTATATATTCCAATATTTGAAAATTATTCCATTTTATTATATTATCTTTTCTTACTTGACGAACTACCGTAGATATATTGGTATTATGTAGAATGTCTGTTCTTCTCCTGAAATTTGACCTTTGTTGTATTTTTGTTTGTTTGTTTCTCCGATGCATTGGAGTTCAAATTCACAAGGGACGTTGAAAATAGTGATTTTGCTCTCAATTAAATCTTGAAGTGGTATAGTGTATATTAATTGCGATTTTATTGCGGCTTCTGAAAAAAGTTCTAACGGCATGTTTACTTTATGTATGTATGTTTACAGTCTTTAGTTGTAGTGCAAAACTACACAATGAGCTATCTGTGATCTGTCCACCCAGGGGATTCAAATGTCGGATTTTTGCGTTGTTATGTCTATAACCTTACCGTTGGCCAACTGGACATAAATTTAGTGACTTAAGATTTAAACAAAATCAATAGAACAAGATATTAAACATTTATCCGTAATTATATGTAAAATGATACAGAAATTTAAACTGCGAAAGACAGATAACAGTACTAAAAACCAAAAGCAAAGATTAGATTCTATCTAGCTCTATATGGTTGTAATATGAGTTGAAACACGTACGCTGTCAGACATTTCAACAGTCACTATGATCAAAACTTTGATTTTGAATAATCTTACCAGTTTACGTACCTGAGAGCTGTGATCCAACGTTGTCTACAAATAGCGACGGTCGATAAACCGATGCCAAAGAGTGAGACATTTTGACTGAGTGTAAATTTGCTAACTTTGGCAATATGCCTTCTTTCAAATTAATCACCACCACTTGACAGCTGTCGAAACGTTGGCTTGTGCTCATACTATATTTTGTTAAAGTATGTCAGTAAAATAATTATAGAACAAAAGTATTCTTTAATTAAGTGTTAGATATTTTATCAAAATCCCAAATACTTGTTTTATCAAAATTTAGTTTAAGCTTAGCTATTGAGTAAAGGTTATTTTAGTAGTTCGAAAAAAGGTGGTAATGACTTTAATTAATAATATTAAACAAATTGGAAAAACATTGGCAATTTAAAGTTTTAATAGTCGGCACTACAAGTTATTACAGTCTAAAAACTTAGTAGAAATGTAATTTTTTTAAAAGCGCAGATAGCCTATTGTGCAGCTTTGGGATAAAACTCACAAACCTCAATTTGTCATTGCCAGCCTTTAAAGTTTCACCAAACCTTATTTCAGTAACTCCTCAATATCAGTGTTTTAACCAGTAAAATTTATTATTAACTTTGAACTGTTTATACAATAAATCATTTACACAGTTGTATCCAGAACACATTCAAAGTTTGGCTTAAACTGTTGAATTAAAAATCTCGACAAACAGTGTTAAAGCCATTATAGTGTTGTTTACTTAAATATTCTACGTTCAGTAATGAATTTTAAGAAACAACTTCTGTAAACACAACTTCTGATGAAACTATTAAAGTTATTTCGACTTTTAAAGCGCAGTTGATATACAACTACTATGTAGTGTGTAACCTTCAACAAATATGAAAAGCTTCTACCCCCCCATTCGATTTTAATAATAAACTTAGATCTCTCTCTAAGATTATGTGAGGATTTAGATTAAAAAATATACGAAATTGAAGTTGAAATTTTAGTTTATTCCTCTTTGTTCGTGTCCTTGTTAATTACCGAATGAATACTTATACACATTAGATCAACTTTAAAATACTTCATAATATATGAGTTTTAGCATTCCACAAGTACCTATTAACATTGATTTTTTACTTTTTATCTGCGTATTATACAAAATGTAGTGATCTAGGCTATGATGGTTAAAAGTTTAGTAATATATCCTATTACTTCATGTTGTTCTTGTGAATTATTTTTTTATTGTTTATATTTAAGAAATATAACTTCTTTCATTCTTTTCTTTTTTCAGTTAACAGTTCCACCACGAATTAAGAGAACTAACCCAACCATTTTTTCCAATATGTTCTTCAGCAACAAATATAGCAACTATAGGATATTCATTTCTCACTTTTAATGTCATTATTCCTGTTTACTTTTAATACGTTGGTTTTTAATTCTTTGTCCTATGTACTCTAACTGGTTACGACATTTAGTAGTAATATATGTGTATTGTTTCATCACAATAAGACTGGTAATAATTTAAGTCGTATCATCCCTTATTGATCCATTGGTTCCACATTTTAAAACCTGTTGTCTCAAGCATATTTATTTTGTTCGAATTATTTTGTAATTTAGTGCTTATCTTTCGTGAGGAAGCTTGTTTGTTTTCCTTCTGGTATGGCAATTGTGTTCCTCTATGAGTATTAGCATATTTTCGAAAGCGCTCGGGTTATAGGGTTTTTATTCATTTTTTATCAAGACTTCTTGAACCTACGTGTTTTTCTAACATAAATTAATAAACTATATTTGGCATTAATATAAGAACAGTCACATTAATGTAAGTTGCTCGTGGTGAACTGAAGTTACAGCTCAGTTCATCTGATCTGGTAATACGGAATAAAAAAAAATGTGTTCAGAAAAAAGCAATTCATACTTGTCGACTCTTTTGTCGTGATCATTTAACTGCTTTATCATAGCAGTTTACAGGAATATATATTCACTCGTAAAAAAGGTATTGAATATTTTTAAAGACAGTTTGATAATTTAAGATTTATTATTTGTACCTCGATACTGTTGTAGGCTATGTTTTTACTATTCTTTTATTAATGTTTTGGCATCTTCCGATGAGTGCATGGCTCAACTTCTAGAATTTTAAAAGTTTAGAGAACTATTTGAACCATTAAAACATTAATTAGTCAGTGAACTTATTAGTGAGTAAATAATTGGTTTGTGAGTCTGATACAAAAGACTAGATTGATTAATGAGTTAGAGAGTTTTTGTTAATTGTCTGATACGTGAATATTGAGTTTCTGTTTGGATTTGGACTAAGAAATATAGATACAAGAAAGTTCTGTGCGAGTGAGAGGAGTTAGCAAGTATTAGCGCCTTCTGTGAACGTAGGCCTAGCTTGAAGAAATAGAAGTTCGAGAAATAATACGATTTCATTATCATTAAAAATATTTGACTTTGCATTATCTTTTTACTGAATAATTAAAAATAAGTCGCCCAACTAAGAAACCGTTATAATAGGAATGGGATATGCTTTGTGGAAATAAAATATATACCAGACTGAACTTAAGGACGGCGACATGTGCTTCAATCAAGGTTAAATATTTAATAGAAATAATGAAACAGTGAAAAGATCAAAAGGAAAAAGATAGAAATTTTGAAGAAGTAGGCAGAAAGCTAAGAGAATAATTACAACAACGAGACGTAAGATTTAAAGAAGAATTACGAACAAAATTAAATTTGTTGAAAGGCAAGATCGAAGAAGCCATAAGACGTGTACACAGGCTCGTTCATCAGTGAGGTAAAAATGGAAGTACAAAAGGACATCAATGATGTATAGAAGAATTAAGATTACAAATAATAAGGCCAAAGATACCAGGATAAAATACCTAGAAACTGAATTGATAAATGGAGTGATCAAACCACCCACGCCTCTGTCTGCATCCGCTTAATACTTTTAACCTTAAGCATTATTAAGTATGTGATGTGGAGTAGGAGAATATGCTTGGTTTACAAATTACTCCTGTCACTGTTACTGTTGTCCCTAACACATACAATATAAGAGGTACATGCCTCCAGCCTTTTCTAGTTAGCATACATACACTATTATTAAATTTACAACTATGTTAGACTGACTTAGATTTTTTTGCTCCCACTTTCCACCAAAGTTATGGTTGTACCATTGTCAACTCTGGGACATTCCTAGACTACTCCAGCTACAACACTTCCTCATGAATTTACGGAATTTAGCAAGCCAGTTCAGTAACAATGACCAATTGAAAACTAACCGTGGGAGGCACATCAGGTACAGTTTGAAATAATTTCCAAAGTGAAATAGGAAACATCAAGCTATTCATCTTTTTGCTCATTTAAAAGGATAATCTTTAACAACATTAAGTAACACCAAGCCATAAGAACTACAAGGTAGTGATGGCCGCCTTATCAAATATATTTGAAGTGTCACATCAAAAGGAAGTTTCTAAAGCAGTTTTAGGAGAAGAGTCAGGAGGAAAGACGAAACTTTAACCAAACTAGCTTAAATACTTGTCCAGTTATCCTATACAGACACTTCTGGTGAAATGACGGAGTTGTTGGCATGTGACTAATTAATAGGTGCCAAAGTGGATGAAGATATGTAAATTACGCTAAATCAACATAGATGTACATATTTATGGAAGCTATCCAGTTGGTGATGAAACTTGAATCAGTTAAGGTTGACGATAAACTGCTAAAGATACCATACAGGAATTACAAGATTGTCAGAAAAACTTGTGTAGAAACACCAAATCTCTCTAATGGAGATCAAGAATAACTCAAATGATTAATTAGAAAGAAGTAAACCAGTGTTTTTCAACCGGAGGGCCTCGGCCCACTGGTGGGGCGCAAAGCAATTTGAAGTGGACCGCGAAAAGACTTAAGATTAGATGACAATTTTTTAAAAACGTATAATGCAAGTATAATGAAAACTACAAAATACCTCGAAAAATACTGACGGTAAATTATTGTCACGCGCATGAACCCAGCATAGCAATTATATAAAAAAAACATTGTCATACGTCTCACACCTTTATAATTTTCTGTGGTGAGCCGTGTTACTAAAAACATTAAGAAACACTGAAGTAAACTCTTGGTGTTTCAATTGTAAAATAAAAGTGCATATTGCCAGGAATGAAAACAAAACCTTCAGGAAATAGAAACTGTTTACATGTTATGTCAAGAATAGGAAACTGATATAATTATTAGGAACATCGACATTGAATTTAAGACTGGGAGGAATCAACCATTTATAAAAAAAACTAAAAAGAAATGAGCCTAAGGACTAGAATACTTTATCTACCCCAAAAGCAGTTCAGGAAAGGGACAGTGTTGTTCGCTATGCCTATTTTTTATATTTAGATATTTTTATTAATGTTGCCTTGAGGGTGTTTTGACATCCCTCAATGATGCAGTGGTTCAATGACTGGAATTTTCTTAAAAGTTTAGAAAACGATTATAAAACGTGAGTTAATTTAGTTGATTATTCGTCAGTGAGATTATCACAGTAAAGTAGGTTGAATGATTATTGAGTTAGCGAGCTTGTTAGCCAGTTGTCTGTTACTTCAGTTTTAGAAACGTTGTGTTTCTGTTTCGACGAAGAAATAGGGAGATGAGAAAGTAACGTAGGTAGGTTGAAAAGTTAGAAAGCAAATGAAGTTGTTGTATTAGCATTTGTTGTGGAATTAGGCATGTCAGTGAATTTTACTAAAGTATTCCTTATCATTATAAGGACTAGATCTTACTTTATTACTTTTACGGAATAATCCAAAAGAACTCGCCCAACAATAGAAACCGTTATGATACTTTAAACTGTTATATACAACATAAAGTCTTGAACATTTATGTACTTTTCGGTTTCCAAAGATCCAGTCCAAATATTACAAAGGTATGAGTTAGTAAGTAAAAACATGAGATCAATTTCGTTTTGAGAATGCCAGCTCTGTTTAGCCATTAAGTTGAAATATGCATGTCAATAAAAAATGTACAAATATGTGAGCCCAAATCTTGTGGGTTGAATTAAAGTAAACAAGGCTAATATGAAATGACAAAAAAACGGCACAGAGCCAGGCCAAGTTATGTTTTTTTATTTCATCAAGTTCATCTACATTTATGCCAAGGAAGTATTACTAAAACGAGAGTTTCGAAAGCTAAAAATTGTTGTTTATCTCTGTGTCATGTAAATATAGCTGAGTTAAAAAAATGACTTCTATTTTACAAACTGACCGACTTGGGAAAAGCTCAAAAGCTAGCATTTTTGAGAATAAGGGATTTTGCGATTCTTTGGCAACCAAATATTACTTTAATCAATTTTAACCTATGTGTTTTATATGTGGATTTTATTTTTGCATATTCTATTCTTATTTACATTCACGTGCTGATTTATACAGGGGTTTTCTTCACAAGTTTGAATACACGTGATTTATGTTTATTTCGAACACTGATTATAAATGCGCGTATATTATGAATGAAATTACCAGTCAGTTTGGTGTTCATGCAAATAAGTCAAAGTTCATATGAAACACTATGATAACATAAATTGAAAGCAGACATTTTTCCGGAAACAAAACGTTGCTGATAACTGTAAGTAAAAGTTTCTAAATGTAACTTGAGGTCTGGTTCCAATACGTAATTGATTTATAGTTTTCATTATCACGTTTTATTGTAATAATCTTAGCAGTCAGGGATTGAACAAATCTATTTGGAACTTTTAATTATTTTACTTTTTTTATAAAGTAATCAAGCCTTTAATCACATTGACAATTAGGTTGCTTATCTATTTGGGTTTTAGTGTCGAAGGCCGGGCTTGGCCTACGTAGTGTTAGCATGCCAAGATATAGATCATAAGCGCAATGTTTGTGTCGCAATACTGTTCAACACGCTACATACCAAGAACTGTAGGTACTTTATAAAAGTAACAGTTATTTGATCCGGAGTTGGAAGAACATCTTTGTGAAGACGAGTGCTGCTGACAGCGCGCATTTGCTTTCATCAATAGTTCAAAATTAGGAATGGCTATTCTTGACAACAGGAATGCCTGATCTGTTTGTTTAGTCCGTGTTAGCGTAAGTGACGTTCAGGGTTAAAAAAAACAAACAATACTAGTCGATCATTGACGTCAAAAAATTCATGTTCAAGTTGTAGTTTTTATTGATGCTTGAGCAACAGATACATTCTATAACCATGGCCATAAACCCTAGTTGATATTTCGTCTGCTTCGAAAATCGTGGTATATAACTCAGTCTTTTTATCTTTCGCTGGTCCAATCAACAATATAAATCGCTTCCTTCCAGATTTTTCACTGTACCTTTTCAAGAAATAGTAACATTCTTTGCTATTTATTGAGATTCCTGAACTAAAGCTCTGTGTGTTTTCCGCATTGGGAAATGTTTACTTAATGTTTAAAGAAGGAACATCATACAGTTATGGTGTTATTAGTGAGACAGAAATGTGCAATAAATGCGACAAAAGAATGGAAAAGAAATATGCAATGGATGATTCGTATTTGTACAGACAAAAATAGTGGAATTAGGTAGGCACACTGAACAAAACAGAATTATGGGGTTGGAACGAAAAAGGAAGGCGCATAGAAATAAACTCATCATATTCTTAATAAGCAAGCATAGAATTAACAGACAGAGTGATATAAGTATGTAACTTTTAAACACCATGGTTAAGTTATTTTAGTTGAAAACGAGGCTATATTGGTGATATTGTCACGAGGTAAACGTTTCGAACAAGCTTTAAAATGTAATTCATAACAAAAATGTCCCCACACAGGACACATAAAAATACACAGTATGAAATTTGGCATGTCAGAGGTTAGAATGACCTACACGTGAAAAACATCCGTGTTTTTATTTTATCAATGATTATCGAAGATGATAAATTAAAATTTGGAAAAAATGTGAGATAAAGCTAACTAAAAGATAATTTTATAATATATAGACATACACGAACAAAATCTATATTTCAACAAGTATTATTTCTATCAAAATAGAATATTAGTGATTGGGTTGGATTACTCTGTTAATGTCAGCATGCAGTATGCAAGAAAGGAACGCTGCGCTCTGTTTTTAGGTAACTTCAAGCGCAAGATTTATTAGAGTAGATACTGTAACGAAGTGTCTACAGTGTACAGTTCTCTCAGTGCTGTAATACTGTATATATATCTTATAGGCAGTTGTCTACATACTTTGGGGAGATGATACACTAAAGATGAGTTTATGGGCTCTAAATAGATCTATAATATCCTCATGCCTGGTAATCCCCGATTTAAACGACGCGTTAGCTGAAGATAAAAACGTTATTACGCAAATGGCGTTCACCAACATTATTTTGAAAAGATCTATGAGAGACTCAAGGCTGTGACAAAATGTCAGTTTCATTGAATATGGTATGGTGTAGTTGACACATTCGTTAGGACTCTTTCAGTCTGACGGCTTGAACCATCAGTAGCAGAACACTTTCTTAAGTGTCTTTATTAGTGTCGTGAATGAATTGTGGATTGAACCTGTATGTCGCTGTATGTTTTTTGAACGTTACAAATGGATTTACGTTATATTTGTTTTGTTGATATATATATATATATACTTTCCAGTGTGGGGGACTATATGAATGGTTCCATGGTTTATAATATTTTTTCATCATACATTGACTTTAGTGCACGTTCACAAATTATCGCGATTGATTACGTTATGTTAAAACAATTTTGAATATGCAAATCAGCAAGTAACATAGCACCCATAGCCAAGTATCATTTTTTACATTGCTTTTCGTTACGTAGCTAGCGTAATTATATCAAAAAGAGTATGTAATTATCCTTTCCGGCACAAAATATTCATACATTCGGATTATAAAGATATATATGTTCAGATCGGGGATTTAGAGTTTCCATGACATCTCATTGGAAAAGAAATGAATATGGATCAACTTGGGTAACCGGGACCACCTGAAAAGAGACCTGCAACATGTCATACCCAAGACGAGGTAAGCAAAGTGCAGTATTTTTTGTATTAGGTGAGAATCCATGAACACAAAGGTCAGCGTAAAAAGCTGTTCACAAGCTCCAGACAACATAATCAATAGGGGTTTTAGTGTGAAAAAAAAGAGACACAAGTCACATGTACATAAACTACTTTCATGACATATTTGTTCAACCATCTCATACTACCTTAAGCAACCTGAAAATGAAATGGGTATTCATGTTATTCCAAAGGAAAACATACAAGCCCAGTCGCCGGACGCAGCGCCTATAGATTTCCGTGCTATCCGATAGGGAGACTGCAATCTCCATACACTAGATTGGTTATGGAAAGCCTGCAGAGAGGAAGGATGTAAATTGAACATGACAGCTTTACGAGTCAGTGCCATTTCCCATGGAAACTACACTGCAGAGATAATATCAAGATGCATGGACGTCAAATAGAGGATGACCGAACGTGGCATAATGGACATTAAAAATGTGGTGAGGCTCTAAGATAATTTTAATATAACGTACTCAAGCTTTGTATATGGTGATATATTTTTCATTTTAAATAAATTAACGGGCCTTCCAGAAGATAAACAAATTTCAAGGGCACTGATTTCGAACACTACAAGTGTAGCATCTATTCGGTACATATATATATATCGATCTGACAAAAATACCTTCCCTGTGGTTCAGTAGTAAGCTTCAGAGTTTATAAATTTAGAATTCGGAAATAGATCCCCGCGGTAGACATAGCAAAAATAGTCCACTGTGCAGCCTTGTGCTAAAACACACACAAAAAAGGATAATTATAGTAATTTGCTTAAAAACTGACTTGGTTTATAATTCTATCTAATATTATACCTACCTGTATAATACATGTAATTAATAGGCAGATATGTTTACACCGTGTTTTCACCGCCGCCATTTGCATAATATTCCTGTATGTAATATTCTATCTAAATAAGTATATTTTGGTTAATCTATTTGCAAGGCGGAGAACAATGACTCATATTTTATTACATAGATAGTATCGCTCCAAATGCCGCTGGCCCGACAGAATTGTTACAGTGCTTAGTCGTCTGAAAAAAAAATGTTGGCTTTATGAAGTTTATCTTTAATTCTCTTTACACTGAAGTAGCATCCAGTTACAGCTGCTATTATTTAATTCAGCCTCATAACAGGTACCGTGCGACTGCAGCGAGCCAGAGTTGACAGACAATAGCTCTTACCTTGTGTTATGAATGATGATCTGCTTTGTAAAGGTGTCCCAGCATTGGTGTAGAAGCAGTTCCACGTTTCGTTAAGTGACATTTTAAGACATTTATAACAAATTCGCAACAAGCTGTTGTGATTGGCCGGTTTTCATTTGTGTAATGAACCTCCAGCTGAATGAAACATCCATATGTTTGCTTTGATATCTGTCCATATTCAAGGAATAATTTGTAACGCTTAATTTTTCTCCACTTTACACTTGAGTGACAACTGAGACGAGATTCACACTTCAGATCACATGAGTGATCATCAGATGACTGATTTGTATGAAATGAAACTGAGGATAGGATTAACATTATTTTACAACAGTGGTTTCTGCCTTGTTGTAAATATAATACTAAAAAATTCCGATTATTCTTTAATTGTATATATGTAGTATTCATTCAGACTTCTTAGATACTGCAAGATGTAAATATTTACTTCCTTTTCAATACAGTTTTTTTTGCATCTATTCTTGTTTCTTTGAATTCTAAGTAAGACAAATGTTTGTATGTTTCGAAATAGTTTTACCAAACATTTTAAAAGAGGAAAACTAAACTGTTCTATCAACAACATGAACTACGTTCTACAAACGATCAAACTGGACATCCTGACTGTACACATTCTGTGCTAGCCGTCCTGAATTTTGGACTGATAGACTAGAGGGAAGGCAGTTAGTCAAAAGCACCCATCGCAATCTTTTGGATTATTCTTGATTTCACCATCAACCTTATAATGCACTCACGGCCCCAAAGTATGAGGAGCGATTTCTTTTTTAATTTCATTCTTTTTTGGGAAGCGAATAAGAGACGTGAACGCGGGGACCCATAGAACTACAATGTAGCACATTAACCACTGCCCCACGCTCGGCCTGTGCGTTCAGAAAAATCTGTGTGATCTTTTTTAATATAGATATTTTTGGGTCTAATATCATAATTTCAATTAACAATTAGATAATTATCTGGTAAAGGATCAACAACTTTTGAAATGTGTCCTTGGATCTCATTCGGGAATTCAACTCCGAGACGTTCATTTCTTTTTTACCGATAAATATTATTTTAAGAGTATAACAAATATTCACAACGTATTTTTTTTCTACATTTGCAGCATAACTTAATTAAGTGCTACATTAAGCTGAGATTTTTTCACTCATAAATAATCGGGTATGCGTGATTTGCTTTTGGTCAGAAACATTTAACAATAACTGGCTTCTATTAATTTTGTTAGATCGAACTGAATTCAGCATCACTATCTGTAAAGAAAAAAAATCACAAACTAGGTACATATCAGCAAATGGTTAAAAGTTTTACGATTCAACATAAATAAAAAAAACAAACAAAAACAGCTCCATTCTTCAGATTAGTACGGTTGCTGCTGTAGCTTCGCTATACAATTAACTATGTTTTAACCCATCTTTCAGATTAGTACGGTTGCTGCTGTAGCTTCGCTATACAATTAACTATGTTTTAACCCATCTTTCAGATTGGTACGGTTGCTGCTGTAGCTTCGCTATACAATTAACTATGTTTTAACTATAAATATGGAACAGAATTTAATGATTATATTGGACGAAGAAAGGTGTTGTTTACGTAGTCTAAGGTCTAGAGAGAGAGAAACATTTGATTTAGAATATAAGTTTTTCACTGTTATATAACCATTCTATAAAAGTTCAGAATGTAGACAATAATAAATCCCCCACCCCGGTGGCTGAACGATAAGTGTGAAGGCTTATAACACTAAAAACCTGGTTCCAATACCCGGGATTGGTACAGCATAGAGTAGCCCAATATGGTTTATTTGTTATGAATTTCGCGCAAAGCTACACGAGAGCTATTTGCGCTAGCCGTCCCTAATTTACCAGTGAAAATTAGAGGGAAGGCAGTAAGTCATCACCACCCACCGCCAACTCTTGGACTACTCTTTTACCAAATAGTGGGATTCACCGTTATATAATAACGCCCCCATAGATGAAAGGGCGAGCATGTTTAGTGTGACGGGGTTTCGAATCCGCGACCCGCAGAGTGCGAATCTAGCGCCCTAACCAACCTGGCCATACCGGGCCAGCTCAATATGGAGCATTACGCTCAACAACATACAATAATGAATTACTGAACGCCCAGTTCAACTGATTCTTCTCTGAAAGATTAATAAAAATAATGAGAAACTAAAGTAACATTCTTATCATTATTGTAGATCATATTAAACATTAAGAAGGATTGGTATCGGATATCGTATAAAACCAAGCATAATACTAAGTGTAGCAATCTTATCGTTATTGTAGATCATATTAAACATTAAGAAGGATTGGTATCGGATATCGTATAAAACCAAGCATAATACTAAGTGTAGCAATCTTATCATTATTGTAGATCATATTAAACATTAAGAAGGATTGGTATCGGATATTGTATAAAACCAAGCATAACACTAAGTGTAACATTCTTATCATTATAACAAAATCTTAAAAGAGTACTCTTTGTCTTACCAGTCTGTTAAATTAGCAACAAAACATGTATGAGTGAGGATGTGGTAGACACAGTTGAAATAACTGTTAACTTCACCGTTCAGTAACCAGTTTGAACATGTCTATAGGAAGGTATATTCATTTTAAATTTCCATTTAAGTGTTCTGCACATAGTTAATAGAACCCATTTTAACTGAATGTAGAAAGGTCATAACATTGTACTAAACATTTTGTATAGATAAACATTATGAATGACAACAGTTATCACACAGAAGCTTGTACCAGTTTAAACCATTATCTACTCCCTGGTGTAGGTCAAGCCCAGCTCAAGGGGTGACAAAGACATTTGTAAAAGTTCAAATAAATTGAAGTTTTTATCCCTTGTATGTATGATATATGTATTATTTGAAATGTTCAAGTTGTTCAATAAAATGTTATTAACTTTCAAGTTAAACCTTTTCCACACAAAACCTGCCTTGTATTCTATTTTGTGTGAGTGTATGATCATCCCAGCACCCTACCTTTACAGGAAGCAAAATTATAAAATTCTCAATTAATCGCACCAAACAGGATTGATTTATGGTTATATGTTTTAATGTTCTAATCATCAACACCTCAAACCGTTCCTGTGGTCCAAGTACTTTGAACTTAATTTGAATTTATGTGCCTATTAGAAGTTACATTTAACTACACATGGCTCAGAATTGACTTTTTATAATTTTCTTAGTTCTTTGCAGCTTCATCATTACGTTTATTTCCTCAAGTTTTGTGTCTTTCTTTTTTTTTGTAATTTGTTTTACAGCATCAATCTCTCAATTTCTCAATCTTATTCCCTCTAATAAGACATTCGTTATTTACAAATAGAATCCAGCTGTATATACGTGATTTCTAGACTTGTGTCTACTTTTAGACACGTTATTTCTAAACTTGTATTGATCACAATTAGTATATAATTTTGTAGCTCTTTTCAAAAGATTCAAATTAGTCATATCACTTCCTTGTAAAAACAAAACAAAAAACCTTTTCATAATAAACCAACCTTTTCTAAACCACGAGGCATTTAAGACTAAGACACTAGTAGCATAAGATGTTCAGCAACGTCAAATACTTTATACAGTTCGTGTGGATTTTGGAAAGTTTCCCGGAATAATGAAACTATATTTTTTCGTGATTAGAATAGTGTTAAATACCGAGTTATGCTGAACTACGACTTGTAGCTTAACTGTTAGTACTTTCAAGGCCCAGGTGTACTTTGACACAAATTTAGCAAGTTTCTGACGATTGTCGCGTGCCCAGCTTTGGGTATTTTTGAAACCCTGAAGCTATAACTCATCTGTCGCAAGCATATTGCTTGTCAGGCTCCGTGTTTAGCAATCGAAGCGCAGCACTTGGCTGATGAAGGCGACAGTTTGGCGCTGAACGCTAGCAAAAGTATCGTTACGCAGGTCATATGTTTTCAACCAGCTATCAGACTACTCTCGGAAGATCCTCAACTCAGTAAACCAAGCCAACCAAGTTTCACATTTCTGTACTTTTTCTCAAGTTTCACGTACAGTTCTGGTATCAATCAGTACGATAATCAACTGGAAGGGCGAGTTTATTTCAGTAGAAAACTTTCAACAGAGTATATTTGTTATCATAGTTATGGCTTTAATAAAATATATTTGAAATTTGAGAAATTTGGGGCTAGTTTTTTGTTTGTTTTTAGAAACGCCAGCGCTCCCCTAAAATCTTCCTTTTTTCTCTACTTTTGTTTCTCTATACTGTAAACTGAGAGTTTCTACGGACTTTAGTAATATCCGCTTAAACGTATTTTGTACAACAAACTTGAAAGGCTAACATTTATTACTCTAGCATATGATAGAATAATTGTAATATTTTACCCTTAAATAATATTTTCTAGAAGTATTACTGCTATTTCCTGGACTATTAGTTGAAAATCTTTTAAATTACTTTTGTTTTGACTGGTAAAAAGTTTTGTTTCCCATAAGAAGCATTTGTTTTCTTGAACACAGCAGCTTGTTTATTAGTTGTCTTAATAATATAAATTGTACTTATTAGAATAATTTAATTACTATACATTTTGTGCTCTACGCAATTTTTGTGGAATATAACATTTATTGCGTAGTTTCAGTTTTACACCAAATTTACACACTAAAAACTTTATTGCGTATCTTACGGACGAATTGTTTGTTTGTTTGTTTTTTATTATGCACAAAGCTACACAAGGGCTATTTGTGCTCTGCCCACCACTGGTATCGAAACCCGGTTTCTAACATTGTAAGTCCGCATTATAACGCCCCCACGGCTGAAAGGGCGAGCATGTTTGGTGTGAAGGGGATTCGAACCCGCGACCCTCAGATTGCGAGTCGATCACCCTAACCGTGTTCTTGCTGTACAATCTTGTTCTGATAAACTTACGATACTCTATATTGAAATATTGTATTCGATTTCAGAAACGCTTAGAAAATTACCAATGATTTTTGATCAATTTCAAAATTAAAACATTAGTAAATGATGTAGCTTATTTTATATACTGGTCTAATTAGAAGTGAAGTGTGTAATGTCATAAAACAAATCACAAGAAATCATAAACTATTATCCATATTTACAGCCGTAGTACCAGTTCTGCTTTGCTATTTTAGGATACTTAATTAGGCTAGTCTTTAGTTTATATACTAAGCTAACAATCTAAAATAATGTTTTCATAAGTGTAGTTATATATATATATATATATATATATGACAATATAACCAATACTGTTAAAAAAATGAATCTGAAGAAGGAATGAAATACAACACAACTTTACTTACAGGATACATAAAAACTAACTGTTAATTTAATGTGATTCCTACCACCACCGTCTAGGTAAATCTTGAACTTACCTTTTAAAAACACACACGAATTAGCTTTTCTTAGGTTTGTTTCATTGTGTGTATTTGCCTCAACTGCATGAACTTAAACTGTCCTACTTTGTTGGTAACTGTAAACACTGTTCTTTTTAAACTTCCAGTCTGGAACATCAAATGTTATTATGTTAAGGTAACAGATGAAAGGATAAAGTTTCTTATTATCGGGAAGAGATGGCTTTACCCAAAATAAGTGATTTAAAAGAAGTGTTCCTGATCTCTAGCATTTCTTTTACTGATAGCAAAGAAACCTGGTTTGAAACCAACTATAAGGTCAATCCTGATCATCAGTATCGTTTATTATATGGGCGAGGTTACTTGAACATACACTTGGCCATAAGAATTTTCAGGGATGAAAAGCAGGCAAGGTAGCTTAAAATTACTTAAGGTATCATTAACTACCAGAATGTCTAGTGATGAGAGAGGTAATCTTGCTCAATTTTTACTGCAAACTATAACACATTAGTAATATATATATTGAAGTGGAACAGGTAATCTCGGTTTAAAGGTGGACCTGAACCCTAGTTTCTCTCGTCGTAAAACGTAGGTGACCTTTCTAAAAATCAGTTTTAATAATGTTCCTGATCATCATTAAATCTTATACAAAATAACAGGCCGTCTTCTATTGCCAAGGATAGTAAACAGGCCGCCTTCTAGTGCCAAGGTTAGTAAACAGGCCGCCTTCTAGTGCCAAGGTTAGTAAACAGGCCGTCTTCTGGTGCCAATGATAGTAAACAGGCCGTCTCCTAGTGCCAAGGATAGTAAACAGGCCGTCTTCTAGTGCCAAGGTTAGTAAACAGGCCGTCTTCTGGTGCCAATGATAGTAAACAGGCCGTCTTCTAGTGCCAAGGATAGTAAACAGGCCGTCTTCTGGTGCCAATGATAGTAAACAGGCCGTCTTCTAGTGCCAAGGATAGTTAATCTTGTTGATTATCTTCTACAAGTTAGTTTAGTTAAAACTCACGACAAATCCGCTCTACCCTGCCATGTGGTTTTTGTTGTGTGTGTGATATTCTGGAACTGTTAATCTTCGTTTCAAAAGGAACACTAATTAACTGATCTGAAGTTAATAGTCTATCATCAAACAGTAACATTAGTTCCTTGGTAGGAATATGTTACGAGATCCTCTTTCATTAATCTGTTAATTCGTTCTTAATACAGTTTTTTGCACAAATAAAGAAGCATGTTACGGCGCTGTTATTTACTACAAATGTAATTCTATACGTATAATTAGTGATAATACTTTTTTTTTATGAACCCTTCAAGTCGAAGTCTGTTCATACCATATAAGCTTCGACTATCATATTCCCTAAAGTCCTAAACCTTTCCTAATACGATTTATGTACAGGAACTGATGGGATAGTCAAATCGTTTTAAGGAAAATGTGGAACAGATATGTGAGATTAGTGTTTTAATGATACAATTTCATTTAATAATAATTACATAATAAACCCGTAAAAATATAAAACTTCTGTTTTCATCGTAAATATTTAACCTAACAAAAATATATATGTATTCTACGTATATGAAATAGTTGTTATTTATCATGAAGGCACGAAATAGCTTTTGGGAGAAAGATGTTCATCAGCTCAACTTTTCACGCAAGTAATTCGTTGGTAACAATATATTTGATTTAAAGTAAAGAAACTGGTTAACAGGAAGGACACATCAAAACTATTACTTCTGTGAAGAATGTTAACTCAATATTTCATGCAAAACTTTTGTTTCAAACAACAATATATAAACGCTTTCTTCGTCATTAACTGCTTTAAAAGAACTGACACAGTGCAGCAAACCTGCATTTGTAGTCAGCTATTTATTTGCTCGTTGAGTTAGTGTAAAAGACAATATGAGAGCGTAACGATATAGTTTCAAAATACTTTGTGTATGTAATCTTTAACTCACTCTTCACGGTTGTCATATAATTAACTATTATATAAACAAAAACTAAAAGCAGTGCTTGTTGGAATACACATGACAGATTGACGTAATGTTGGCTTTTTATAAAGAAGGTCATGTGTGAAGGTTGTGTAAAGTGTAGATAAGAGTTTTACGTAGCTTCGGCTTTTTAGGGCAACGGTCATGTATAAAAATTGTGCGTATTAGAACTGATCACTGTCAGGTTGCCTTCAGCTATTTGAAATGAATAACACAAGAAATATTAGAACATTCCTATCGCCGCTGGAATTATAATTGCGTCTTCTAGTACAGCAACTATGTGAATAACACAAGAAATATTAGAACATTCCTATCGCCGCTGGAATTATAATTGCGTCTTCTAGTACAGCAACTATGTGAATAACACAAGAAATATTAGAACATTCCTATCGCCGCTGGAATTATAATTGCGTCTTCTAGAACAGCAACTATGTGAATAACACAAGAAATATTAGAACATTCCTATCGCCGCTGGAATTATAATTGCGTCTTCTAGTACAGTAACTATGTGAATAACACAAGAAATATTAGAACATTTCTATCGCCTCTGGAATTATAATTGCGTCTTCTAGTACAGCAACTATGTGAAGACAATTTAGTGTTTTATGATGAAAATATAAATGTTTGTAAACAGGTAGTGCCTGTGGTACTCTACCATTAAAGACCATGATGCACCAGGTTGCATACTTTCATCATAAAATCCACAGTTATTGTACCATATGTCACATTAAGGTGTATCAGTTGGCGAAGCATGACATCTAGAATTAATTCATAATAACATTAATAATAATACATTTATTTAAATCTCAACATTCACTTATGATCTTACTACATTAACCTGCATTGTTTTTTTTTTGTTTTGTTTGTTTGTAGTTAAACACAAAGCTGCACAAAGGACTATCTGTGCTCTGCCCACCACGGGTATCGAAACCCGGTTTCTAGCCTTGTAAGTCCGCAGACATACAGCAATGCCACTGGGGGGGGGGGGCTGAATTGTGAACAAAAAAGTACGGATTTTGTTTTCAATGAACCAGAAAAGAATTTGAAATACAAGTTATTATCGTCTTATACAGTCTCGGATGTAAGCTTGAGGGCTTATAACGCTAAAATTTGGGGTTCGGTCCATGACGTGAACACAGCACAGATCGCCCATAGAGCTGTTGTGTGCCTAAAAATGAAATTATTGCAACATATTATATCACACGCGTATGAATACTACTCCCTACTTTTTGTTTCGGCTTCATAAAAAACTTATTTTACTGTCCTAGCCTCTGTAGCTCCTGAATAATATTCTATATTTCAATTGATTGAGGACCCACAGACGAAAAAAAAAAAGGTTTAAAAAATTTCGAACACAAGCATACTGAGGATGCACTGCTCTTGGTAAATGAAAGTTACTTTTCATTCAATTCAGTTGTGTTAGAAAACCTTTATGGATTTTATTTCTACATACTTTTATTATAATGTATATTCTTAGCCAAACTTAACATAAGCCGCAGAAAATGAGAAACATATTTGTTATCAATAATGCTTGTTCTTAGGGTTTTATTTGGAAATCATAAGACATATTTTACTATTTTTATAGTATTAAAAAATCAAGAATTGAAAAATAAAAATCCTAAGTAGGTTTTTAACCTACACTTATTGAAACATTAATCAAAACAATTCATTACACTTCTTCCACGGTGCACTCCATACTCGAAAAGACTCTTGACAAACGTAAATGTTTACCTTTATAATAGAGTTGATGAGTCTACGCTTGTAAAAGCCCGTTTCTTTATTTAATTTTAGTTAATAATGTTGTTGTTTTTAGTCCAAAGCACATTTGAGTATCTGAGTTCTGTCTACTGCGTGGAATCGAACACCGGATTTTAGCGTTGTAAGCCCGTAACCTTACTGTTGGTCCACCAGGAACTAGTTGAGATCGAAAAGCAGAAATAATTGTAGAAAACCATACTTGGTTTATATGTAGCAGTAAATGCTCATAATTTAATTTCATTACAACCTGAAGCCCATATAGCACGAACCAGATATTTCTGAGCGATCTTAATCTATTCTAAGTGTACTTTACTTATTGAACAAACAGGAAAAACGTTTTACTAAAGACACATTCATTGTTATCACAGTGATTAGCACGTTGTTTAAACTTGTCAAAGTAGTATGATCAACAAAGATAGTTCTGTGGTTATGTGAAGTTAGTGGTTGAAAGAAACAAATGGGCGCCACAAGATGGATTACTTGAGTATGTGTGTCAAAGATTTCTTTTCGTTTTCACCGGTCTCAAAACCCCATAGATCTGTATAAATATAAAGAGTACTGCCTGTTGTATGTCCACGTAACACTTCCCAGGGTCTGGAAGGATTTTCACCAAAACTGGTATGGAGGCCCATACCAATAGATGGAGCTTCACCAGATTTGGTATGGAGGTTCATTGGGTCCATGGAATATACATACAAATTTGCTATTTATATGGGCATTTGTTACAATTACAGATAAGAGAAGCAACTTTTTATGTCCTAAGGACACTCGTTAAAACTTAACATTAGCGAAACGGAAAACTTTAACCAGTCTTAAACAGGACGATGATATTATGACTGAGATTTCCGATAACAGCGGTCGTTTTGATGTTTTGAAGAAACAGTTCTGTGTAAATAAAATTTATTATCATCTACAAGACACTACCAGTTACGTTAAACTTAATCAAGATCCGACAAGTCAATTTTAAACTCAAATACATAACATACTCAACTTCATACAAATACACTCGAATATTCTAAGTTCTCTGATTCAATAAGTAAAAATTATCATATTCGAGAATATCAGAATTTTATGGTGTCTTGAACATAAACCCAATTTCCCTGCAAGGCCTATTGTTTCAGCTTATAAATCACCCATAGAAGGTTTGTCATGGTTAATGGAAATACTTTTACATGGACTCTTGACTCTGGTACCTAGTCCAAAGTTCTTACAAAAGTTCGCAAATTCTCACCTAAATCTACGTTCAGACAGCATTCTGTTTAGTTTTGGAGTGATTGTGTTACGTCCATCCATATCGATTTAAGAAGCGATAGCAGCTAAAATTGAAGTTTCTAAAATCCTAATACCATAGACCTTCTGGGATTATTGATTAATTTAATGGAAATTGTCTTTCATTGTATTCTAAGTAACAGTTATTTCCATTTTGGAACTGATATTTACCAACAAATCCTAGGTATTGTCATGGGTAATAAGGTTTCAGTAGTTGATTCTGTTGTTTTCATACATTTTCTTGAAGAAAGAGTCCTACCTGCCTGGATACAAAAAATATCTTTGGTCCTGAAATCTGGTATCACTATATAGATGGTACATTTATTAATGGGAACCATGGGATGGAAGACCTAACTGTTCTCCATAACCACCTCATTAAGTCATATCCCAAAATTAACTTCACTCTTGAATCTTGAACAATACACCTAGACTTGCCTTCCTAGACATTCCGCTAATATCTAAAGATGGAAAAATACACACCTCCCTACCCAAGAAGAAGAATAAGAAACCAATAATTCTACACTTTGAGTGGAATCATCCTCCTTGTGTAAGGAAAGGAGTGATTATGGGACAACTATATAGAATATTCAGAAAGTACTCGGAGACAAAAACACGTTATAAAAACGACTGATCTTAAATAAATTCTTCTACAAAATGGCTGCACTAATACATACATAACAAACATTTTGAACGATTGGAAGAAAAACAAAGATACAGTGAAGAAGCATTCTCAACAAATAACAATGTTACAAGGATAATCCAGCTACATGGGTGATACCGTATATTGGCAATAAATTGACTAAGAAATTAAGCAAAGTAATGAAAATTTACGGTCACCCAATTAGAATTATACAGAAACCTAGGTGTCACTTTAAAACAGCTTTTTACTCGATCCACTTTCATGTACAAGAAACGACACTGTTTTGTTAACTCCTCAATTATTAAAGTCAATTTTTGACAAAGTGTATCAGATACCACGTAGAATGCATAGATTTTAAGGCAACCTACATTATGGAAAATGAAAAGCTCTTCCATGAAAGTATCAGTGAACACAGTTGGAAGATAAAAAAATATATATGTGGGATAAAAGTGCAGTAGCTGAGCACTATATCGTGATGGTATATCAAAGACGGGTTGCACAATAACATTTAAAATTCTCACAAGATCCGGCGATTTCTTAAACCGGAAGAATAAAGAGTTGTTTCTCATAGAAAAATATAAACCAGCAATGAATTAATATAATGAATGGCCCTTCTCTTAAATCTAACTAAATTTATTTTAGATAATAACTTAAACATTATTTATTCGGTTTAATTTTGTTAAACTTCTCCGTTTAAGTTTTCATTTTACCATGTAAGGTATTCTTTCTTTACTAGCGGAACCATTTACAGGACGGATATAATGGAAATTTAATGCTTGAACAAAGTTACGAACGGTAATTAATAGGCCTACTTATTTTGGTGCTCTAATGTAAGTCCATGGCAGATTTGGGGTCCGCTTTCGGGGAATCCACGTAAAAGTCTTTTCGCGAAATACCCGGGTTCCCTAAGGGGTTGGGTGAAAAGTTTTACCTTTGCGAAAACCTCGGAGCCGAGAGGATTCGTTTGGCAATATTTAGAAGTTGTTGAATCCAGAACTTTAGAAGGAGTTTGGGGAAATCACTGGTTTGCCGAGACGATTCGTTTAGAAGTCGGTGCGACCAGCGGTTTAGGAAGAGTTACGTGACACTGAATTTTTTTTATTGTTTATGTATGTGCCATGAGCTTTGTAATAATAATAAGTAACGATCACGTGCATGTTACACTATTGTGCGTGTTTTAATTCTTAGAATACATGAATACAACGGTCTTAATTTGAGTGATAGAGCTCATTGTGTGCTCGTGGTGGAAGCATAACGCCGAAACGTTGAGCAAATAAAATAACTTGAAAGATTTTCTGGGTTCACGGTTATGTTTTATTTGTAATTATGTGTATGATGTTCCAGTCAACATTATGTACATTTAAAATGTTTTTCTTCCTGACGTTGCTATAGCATGTTGTATTCCGTATCTGCGGGTCAATCCTTCGCTTGAAGTTACCACAACATATGAATGTATAAATAATATATATATATATATATAATCCATCTCCGCATTTAGAGGTCGTAATTACATTATAAAGGTGGCTATTACATCCTGCTATTCGGTTGTACGAAAGTATCCAACGAACTGGCGGTGGGCGCTGCTTACTAGCTGCCTTCCTTCTACTCTATTAGTTCAAAATTAAAAACAGCTCGCCAGGTGTTTAGGGAGCTTGACTCGCAATCAACATGATGTTTGAAGATGCATAGTATTATCATTTTATTTTGTTGTCGTTGTTTTCAAAATTCAAGGTCTGAATCAAAGAAAGAGTAAACATACAATTTTATTTATTAATATTAATATAAATTACTGCAATACACAACTTCGTAAGTTCCAGATATTCGCGCAAAGTTGCTTAAAATTGGTTTCTTATTAATTTCGCGCAAATCTACACGAGGACTATCTGCGCTAGCCGTCCCTAATTTAGCAGTGTAAGACTAGAGGGAAGGCAGCTAGTCATCACCACCCACCGCCAACTCTTCAGCTACTCTTTTACCAACGAATAGTGGGCCCTGCGAAAGTACATCTAATATAATATATGTATTTTCGATAAGAGAACTTTGCTGAGTCGTTAGGAAGTTCAGTGAGGAAAGTATAATAAGAATGAAAAAATTAACTTATCTACATCAGAATGATTTTATATTAACTCACATTCCTTGACACACATTTCTTGGTTAGGTGATGGCACAGCCTCATATAATTTATAACGAAAGTACTAGAAACTTAAAAGAAAACTGAATAATGCTTGAAGCCATTTTATAATAAAAGTAACTTATACTTGTTTCATAAACTACCAAACAGTGACAATGGTTACTAAACTAAACCAACACTTATTGATAATTAACAAATTACAAAATGTTTTCCTTATACCGCCAACTCTTCAGCTACTCTTTTATCAATGAATAGTGGAACTGACTGAAAGGGGGAGCATGTTTGATGTGACGGGTATTCGAACCTGAGACCCGCAGCAGGTAATGAAACACTTATTATATAATAAAAATTGTTATGGTGTATACGTCTTTTACAAGCTGGCGAAGAATAATTACAATTATATTTGTCATAAGACATAAATATTAGGCCTATTATATTTTTGAACACTACATTCTTAAGAAGTTTCAAGAATTAGAATAGTAATAATACTATTCCAACCACATCATATTCGTCATATCCGTTGCCGATAACACGTTTCGCTCAATCTAAAGTTCCTCAGGCCGGCTGGGATACAAGAACACAGCAATGGTAGGAACACTATTTATATCAGCCATTTGATATTAAAACAATTGTTATAGTGTGTGTATTCCTTTTACAAGCCGGGTAAGAATTATTCTAATTATATTTGTCATAAGACGTTAGTATTAGACCTATGTAATGACATGGTCAGCTTTTATAGATTAACTACAAATTATGTATGCAAAACGTGTTGTGCTTTTTGTAGTATTTCAGAATGTATTGTATAATAGTCCATTCACATAGATGTATCGCATCTTGCACGTTTAATAACAGTTTATTAATAAGTTGAATACAATATTCACTAAATCATTCTGCCTCTATCGAACCATTTAACATAGAACAATTTTATCTTTATTCTTTGCGATACATATGCGTGGAAAAGATGTAAATATCTTGGTGGTTTTTATTCAAATTTCAGCTTTATTTCTTACTTCCTGCACATGTATGGTTCACGAAATGCTGAACAAACCAAAAATAAAATGTTTTTTACGTACCTTGGAATGCTTGCAGGTAAGCTCAACAAAATAAAATAATTGATTATGTTATTTGGTTGGAGACTTTTCTCTTTAACGTTTTCTTTTTTTTTCCTTGATTAAAATCGTTGAATATCAGTCATATTGGTGTTAGTTTGAAAACGTAATTAGAAATGCATACCTTTAAAAAAGCTAAGGTTTTATGATATTGAGCTATAAAAAATCTCCAGATATATTCATTTAACAAGTTTTTCGGATACTGCAGAAAATAATAAAATAATTTATTAATAACCTTCTTTCAGATGGCTGTTATCCTGGCTCTTTCAACATCCATATTTACAACTAGAATTAAAATATGAAATTAGGCAGTGCAAAAGCAACAACGTAGAAATAGACTGTTGAAGTCCAATTATTTTAGGAGCATCAAACGGAAGTATCTTTCTTTTTAAATTTTCATTAGAATGTAGAAAGATATAATTTGTTCTGGGTTCAAGTTGGTTCCACATAAATTAAGGGCTGGATTCGTTATCTACGCTTTGCATAATCTTCTATCAGAGACTGAATCGTTCAGTTAATGCATTTTCTTGTTTCTGTAAGTTAATGAATAAAGCACGCAACGTAATCCGTTTTCAGTTTTGGTTTCTATAGTATACTCTAAGCTAGTTAGGTCAGTATAAATGATTGAAATAATAATACCCGACAAAAACAATATCTAACCGAAAATTATCTTTTCTGATAATAGATCTTGATTCAGAATGTTTCATTAGTGAAATCTGTTTCTTCTTTGTTTCTTATATTTGTGTTCCAACTTTACTTTTTCATTAACTTCCATGCTGGTTCAGTAGTACAGTAGTTTTTGCTCATCTATGGTATGTTAACGTGGCCCATCTAATGACAAATTATATTTAATTATTTAATTCCTTGACCGTTGGTCTGTGAGTTGAGTAGGGCTGAGGACAGTTACAGACTAGTATGTTAAGCTTATGTGTAGTTTGTTAGACGTAGAAAATTATAGTAACCATGACTTATGGAGGGAATGTCGAGCACAAAATCTTCCAATAACCAGATCTTATTATTTAAAGGTGGAAGTCCTATGCGCGCTCATATGATTGGTTTATTTTGTTTATTTTGAACATTATTGAATATGTACTCAATTTCATAACAATAATAAAATAACGAGTCCCAGGCAAAACGAAACTCAAATAGAATATAAGATAAATTACCGGCTTGAGAAGCATTAAGACCCACCATCCTAAAAGGTATTTGTTGTTTATCTGATTGTTTGTTTGTTTTTGAATTTCGCGCAAAGCTACACGAGGGCTATCTG
>NW_013665894.1:365347-378866 GCF_000517525.1 Limulus polyphemus
GCCCCACCGGCGTGAAAGGGACGAGCATGTTTGGTGCGACGGGGATTCGAACCCGCGACACTCAGATTGTGAGTCGAGCGCCCTAACCACCTGGCCATGCCGGGCCTAATTACCTGAGCTGAGTGTTTATTTACGATTTTTGGAAAATATTTGTTACTTAACGATCAACATATTTGTCTACAGACCAAACTGAGTTTTCTTTTCTACGGTCTCGTATTGCAAAAATAAAAAGTTTTTAATTGGCTTGTAATTGTTAACGTAATGCTCTATTCTAGAACGTTTTGATTAAGTGAATGTCCTAGCAGTATAGTTTTTGTAGCATAATAAATTAAATTCATAGAGAAAATTATACTCTATGCGTTTCTGTCGCGTTAAACAAATTGACTTAAATTATCTTTCAGACACAAGTAACACTATACAAAAATGATAAGATTACTTTGTATCCTCTCTTTGTCGTGGCATTAACAGTTTACAACATATTCATTGAGATTCCAACAATGTTTAACCTAACTTGAAATAGTTATGCTTTCGATCTAAAGAATCTGTTAAAAAATTAATTTACTGTACAGATATTAAGTAAACGTGCGTTGTCTGTCATAGAATGAGGTTATTTTTTATAGTTGTTACCATAATGAATATTAAGCATGTGCTCCTGTCTACTAGCAGAAAATTGAAGTTATTATATACAATATTAACATTATATATTTGTTTCTGTCTATCTCTGCCCCCAGTGGCACAGCGGTATGTCTGCGGACTTATACCGCTAGAAACCGGGTTTCGATACTCGTTGTGGGCAGAGCACAGATCGCCCTTTGGGTAGATTTGTGTTTAACTACAAAACAAAACTGTCTATCTTTAGTAAAATATAATTATTGCAAATAACTGTTATCCCAGTACAAGTATTTTACAATTGTAAATGTTGTTTCGATGATAACAAAATTCACTTGGTAGCATCAGTTTTCTGGTCAATAAGTAACATGCTACATTATATAAGTAACAAGACTTTATTTGACCAAGTGCGTGATGAGTGATGTGAACCCTAGTTCACTGAAACTATATACTAACAGTAAGATACCCACAACATCCCTAGTTTACTGAAACTATATGCTAACAGCAAGATACCCACAACAACCCTAGTTTACTGAAACTATTAATTACGATCTTAAACTACACGAACTACAACTCCGTGCCCAATGAAAGTTAGTCATATTTGGATTTTATTCCTTAAATAACTTTGTATATAACAACGAATCTTACATGCAGAGTAATGGTACTGTTAATAGGAGACTAACATAGCGTTTAACTTAGTCACATTTCTTATGGGTTATATTGAAATCCACCTGTTAGAGAAAAACATTGGAAGTATTAGATCTTGAAACCTTACATAGGCAGTATATTTATTATTATTAGATCTTGAAACCTAACATAGGTAGTATATTTAATATGATTAGATCTTGAAACCTTACATAAGTAGTATATTTATTATAGTTTTTGAATTTAGGTAGTTGTTGATGAATCAATTATGATTTATTCTAAGTTATTCCTCAGCATAAATAAAATTTATTGATATCACTCTTTCATTAAAATACATGTTACACACTAACACATACAGAAAAACAGTTATTGATTCATTACAATACAACATACCACATTTCGACTTATTCACATTTAAAGAGAAAAATTTTGCTCTGAAATTCCCCTTATTGTTAACTCTTGTTGATACCTATGATTGACATCTTAAACTTAATAACATTTCACTCTTCTCGTTGCTTAAAGGCCTAAACTCAAGAATATTTCACACTTCTTGAAAGCCAAAATATTTTGATTTACTCCAGTTTAATAACCACAGTTTTCCATGAAACTACTTTTTTTTTGCCTCCCAGTAAAACTGATGTACCAACACAGCATGGTTATCAGACTTGTAATAAACTATTTTTCATACGTCCTAGTTCCGTGAAATTTTGTCAGACTAGTCCAATCAAATTCTCCTAAAACTGGCATGCATAACACACAACATTTATCTAACGCAGTGTGACAAATGTAACCACTAGTATACTGGACACATCTAAACAACTCTAAAGCAGATAGAAAAATGATAGAAGACCACAGGATTGACAGAATATTGTTCATCCCTAAGGTGGGCATTAATCTTGATTTTATATTTAATGGTCCTCGTCTTTTAATCATTGTTATATCAGTAAACCTTTTATTTTATTTATATTATTCATTCATTTTTATACAAAGCACATCAAGTAATTTCTATTTGATTTGTAACAGAGATTTTTTGTAACTATAATTTTTATAAGTTTGTATTTTTGTTCTGTATTCATATTCCATATATCCTATGTGTTTTATAGCAAATTTCATAACCCAGATTACTTTGAAACTTTATTTCTAATCATATTTTCTCCTTTACTAATTTCCTTGTTTTGTATATCTCCTTTTCCGCCCTATTCCTGTAGTTCGAGACACTAAAAATCAGTGTCATATCACAAACATATCTCAACATATCTCTTCACACTATCAAGTCAACAGGATGGCCTACCATAAAAATACGCATGGCGTCACTGAAGATCACTTGAGTCTCTCAGCTTCACACTTACAGCTCGTAATAAATTCGCTTTTGAGGAAAACGTTCACGTTATTAAAAGGTTTGTGCAAGTATTTTTTAATCACTGACTTGATTGCGACACAATAATTGTCATTCTGGATAATGTTTGTTTCTTCCCAAGCTTACAGACAGTACAAAGTTGCTATGTATTTCTATAAGTTTAATACAGAAGAGTATTACTTTGATTATGCTTAAAAATAAAGTTTCAAAGTAATCTGGGTTATGAAATTTGCTATAAAATACATAGGATATATGGAATATGAATACAGAACAAAAATACGAAACTTATAAAAATTATAGTTACAAAAAATCTCTGTTCAATACCGGTAAATGTATTTAAGCTTGTTAGCCTTATTTATAAAACATAAACTTAGACTGCTAAAATGTATTTGTCTGACTGAAAACGTCAACACAATTAGGCTAAGCTACATTATGTTACGGAATCACCTCAATAATGCATGATGAAGAACAGTTTTTAGTTACACCATTAAGAGCGGCTAAAACATAATCTCTCAAAGGGTTGGGTTAAATTATTATATATTCCTTAATTAAACACTCATTGAGACCCAGTTTAATTACTATAGTGTACAGAGACAACTTAAGTAATACATGTTGCTAAACGGTTCAGAGCAATATTATTAATGGATAGCGTCATTACCAGAGCGTTCGGGATTGTATTTTTAAGCACCAATTCAAGATGTAGAACTATGCCAAACCGAGCAGTTAAAATGAAGCATAACTACAACATACCATAATACTAGTTTCTTGTAGATTAATAGCAGTAGCCCCACAGTTACGTCCCAGAAGACTGTTTGAAACATATTCAAATGAAATTCCAAAACCGCATATATTAAGACTGTGTGGAACTAGGATGTTAAGGAGTGAATGTTACTCAGTGAAAACTAATGATGAATTAGGTTAATGACAGTTATATGACGATTGATGAGCTAGATTAACATAGAAACTCAACTAATGCACAGAGCAAATGTAGATTGACTGTTGTTAATATTGCAAACATTTCATAATATATACGATTAAAAACAAATGTGAAATGAAACAGAAATTTCGTGATTATTGAAAGCAAGCACAAGATCTACATGATTGGTGTAAACTAGATAAAAGTCAAGGTCTTTCACTATTACGTCACGTGGGATATTCGTAAAGTAACAGAACTAAACTGCTCCGCTTCATGATACTAAGTATCGTATAACTGGTTCTGTTACTTGTGTGTTGAAAGTAAATTAGATAATTGACCGAAAGCTAAACCTGCATTGTACTGTATTACCTTAGCTTACTAAACAAGTAACGTTCCAGTAACATATACTGTCGAACGACATTTCTATTTACACATCTAAGTGCTCAGCGAAATGATCCTTTTAATCTTTAAACGTGATTAGGCTTTACCATTTTATGTTAATTGTTAGATCAACTAAGTTTAACCAAAAGCTCCAGGGGCTACGTTTAATTATGAAATATTGCTGGCCTGGGTTCATTTAAGTTATGGAAATTGTTCAAGAGTTATTTCTGTTGAATTTTATTATTCACAATTTCTAAGTGATTTTAAAAGAAATGACAAAGTACGAGGGATCACTTGATGTATTGGAGGTTAGTCGCAAGCAGGTGAATGTCTTTCAAGAGGATGGTTAGATAGCGGTAAACATTACACGAAAAGTTAAAACACATGTCTCAAGAGGCTTTCTGTTCCTGTTTTAATCTTCTGCTTGTGTGCTCATTCAAAAAAGCATAAAAAGTTAATGTAGCTTGATACTTCAAGAAATACACGTTTGCCTGGCAAATTTCCAACTTCAGCAGAGCATACCTGTCAACACTAGATACCCAGTCACCCAGCAGTAGACAAGTTCAAAGTTGAAACACATCGAGAAATAACAATAAACAAAAACATTTACACTGCTCAAGTTATACACATTATGAAGCCAATACGTCTTCTTTAACTTCTACTCACTTTTGCATCTCATAGTTTTGTTGTTATTTTAAAACTTTGTTTTGAATATTAGTACATGGTTAAAGTAAGACCTATTGTACTCAGCTTTGTGAGGTGATATGTCATTGGTTTGAATAAGAACATTTCATTACCAAACTATTTGGTTAGGAAATCAGTAGTTTGAAGTGGCAATTCAGTACTACCCTAAACTGGGTAGAACCTTTGGGACATTCTTTAAAATCGATTTGTCTGAGAGTTTGCAAAATGTTTAAATAAACAATCTTGTTAATGACTATAAAACGACGATTTTCAACGTTATTTTTCAATGGACTCCTTCACTAACCAATCTCACGAACTCCTATATCAAATAAGTCCATCTGCAGAAGCTGTTCCAAAGCTATATCGGACATAAATAAGTATACAAATTAATCACATTTTCAAATAAGGCATTATTTTCATCTAAACTAACATAACATAGTTTCTTTTTGAAAAACTGTAATATAGAAATTCGACCCTTACCGACGCGAACTCCCTTGAGGATGTTAACGAACATCTAGGGGTCAGCAGACCACGAACTGGGAAGCACGGCTATAAAACGTGCATTTTTTCACTTGTCGTCACTTGTATAACTGTTTTCGGGAAATCTTGGACCTGTTTTTGTGGATTTTACATTCCATTAAGATGAATTAATAGTACTTTTTGGTAATTACGATCGTTTGTTTTTCTCTTTTCCTCAGGGTTTGAAATAAGTGAAATTATGAGATAATTTGCATATGCAGAATAGTTAAGGAAAAAATATAGTCTAAACGTAAATATTAATAGATGACATTAGTTTCTGTGTACAAGTATTGGAAACATCCTGTTCATATCAGTACATCATTTTCATCAGAGAGGATGTTTACAAACTGTCTAAACAAAAAAGATTCAAGGGAGATTGTACACACTTTTAAGAAAATTCTGAACAAAAAAAAACAGATTCCGAGACAGACTGTGTCCATATAAATAATCAAGGCAATTAGGAACAGTTTGAACAAGAAAAAGGTTACAAAACAGAGAAAGCAATTAAATAATAAGCATATTTAGGAACCGTTTGAACAAGAAAAAGGTTAAAAAACAGACAATGCAAATAAATGATAAGCATGTTTAGAAATAATCTAAACAAATAAAAAAGTTCTGAGATACAATGTTTTCACTAATAATAAAAACATTTGGAAGGTTTGAACAAAAAATTGTTGCGAGATAGACTTTCAAATAAATAATGAACACGTTTAAGAGATGTGTGAGCCGTTCTAAAACGGACTGGGAATATAAATTACTAACAAAGACGTTGAAGAAAAAGCTTGAACAAAATAATCTTTCGAGATAGATTGTGTACATAAATAATACATACGTTTAAGAACAGCCTGAACGAACAGGTTCCAAGATAGACTATTTACATAAATAAAAAAAAATATGTTTAAACAGTCTGAACAACAACAACAAATATTTCGAACTAGACTGTGAACATAAAGACGATCAACAACAACCTGGACGAAAAAGTTTTTAAATAGCGGGAAAAACGTTCCGATAGAGGCTACGCAACAAATGAAAAATACCTTTAGTTCCAAATCTAAGTAATGACGTTCTAAAGAGGACTATGAAAATACTCAACCAATAAGTTTGATAAACAGCCTGAACAAGAGAAAAAATGCTCCGATATACATTGTGCACATAAAGAATAAATACATTTAGGAATACCCTAACAAAAAAATAAGAGTTCCTTGACAGTTTGAACAAAAGGTGCACACATTGATAAACAATAAACACGTTAAAGAAAAGCTTGAATAAAATTTGTTTTAAGATACACTGTTCACATAAATTCTTAAGAATAGTGTGAGTAAAAGAAACGTTCCGAGACAGATGCTGCAGTAAATAATAAACACGTTTAAGAATAGTTTCAACAAATAGTTTTCAGAGACAGACTGTGTAAACAACAAAAAAACAACAACAATAAAAAAAACGTTTAGTTTATTAAAAAAGAAAATATTCCGATATACTCTGTGTATATAAGTAATAAACAAGTCTTGGAACACTTCGAAGAATAAAGTGCTCAGACAGACTTACCTATAAATAATAAAAACGTTTAGAAAAAGTCTGGGAAAAATTGTTGTAAGGCAGACTGCGCACGTAAAACAACAACAACAACAAAAAAAAACACGTGTAGGAACATCGAACAACCAGAAGGTTCCGTGAATAACTGTACAACAAATAATAAATACGTTTAAGACCAAATCTAAACAAAGAGGTTCCGAGACAGATTATGTAACTAAATAATAAACACGTTTATAAATAGCTTGAATTATGCACATATACAATAAATACCTTTAGGTGCAGAGACAGACTGTGCAGTTAATAACAAACATGACTAAGGATAGCTTGAACAAATAGGCTCCCAGACTGACTGTCTCATAAGTAATAAACACGATTAGGAACAGTCTGATTGTTTGTTTGTTGAATTTCGCGCAAAGCTACTCGAGAGCTATCTGCGCTAACCATCCCTAATTTAAAAGAGATAGGCAACTGGTCAACAGCATTAACTATCAACTCTTGGGATATTCTTTACCATCGAAAAGTGGGAATGACCGTCACGTTATAACGTTCCCACGGCTGAAAGGGCGGGCGTATTCGGTAACGGGATTCGAACCCGCGATCCTCAGGCTGCAATTAGAGCGTCCTAACCACCAGGCTATTTCAGACTCGGAACAGTCTGAATAAGAAAAAAAGGTTCCAAGATATAGTGTGCACATAAATAACAAACACGTTTAAAAATAGCCTCAAAAAAGTTCCGAGATATACTGTACAACAAATAATAAACACATTTAATAACGGTCTGAACAAACTAATTCTGAGGCAGATTGCGTATATAAACAATAGCACGTTTATAAACGGTCTGAACAAAGCGTTACGAAAACAACATCAATAATAAACAAGTTTAGTAATGGTCTAAACAAATAATTTCTGAAACACACTGTATACATAAATCATAAACACGTTTAGGGACATTAGTATTAAGACTATTACATGTTTTAAACATTGCGTTCTTTATATAGTTCTTTAGGGATTTTCAAGAATTAGGAGAGTATACAGTAATAGTGTTTTAACCACACTGTGTTCGCTCAATCCGAAACGTAACGGGCCGGCTGAGGCACATCAAACACATTGGTGGTGGGAACGCTATTTATATAAGCCATTTGTTAGAACAACAATTGTGTGGCTAGAGTACTGTTATTATACACTTTTCTTGAAAATCTCTAAGGGACTAGGTAAAGAATGCAGTGTTAAAAATATAATAGGCCTAATACTAATTTCTGATGACAAGCAAAATTAATTATAATCATGCATCACCAGCTTGAAAACGGTGTTCACGCATAAAATTTAGGAAACAAATTGTGCACATAAATAATAAACATATTAAAAAATATCTTGAACGAAACGGTTCTCAGAAAGACTGTGTACATAAATAATAAACACATTAAAAAATATCTTGAACGAAACGGTTCTGAGAAAGACTGTGTACATAAATAATAAACACATTAAAAATATCTTGAACAGTCTGAGTAAGGATGTTTAGAGACATAGTGTGTACATAAGTAATAAATACGTTTAAGAATAGACTGATCCAATAAGTCCCGAGGCAGAATGTGTGTATAAAAAAACAAACACGTTTATAAACGTTCTGAACAATAACAACAAACAATCCCAACCTAGTCTACGTACATTAATAATAGGCAAATAATCCCAACCTAGTCTACATATATTATTAATAGGCAAAAAATCCCAACCTAGTCTACACACGTTAATAACAGGCAAAAAATCCCAACCTAGTCTACACACGTTAATAATAGGCAAAAACTTCCAACCTAGTTTACATACGTTAATAGTAGGCAACAACTTCCAACCTAGTCTACATACATTATTAATAGGTAAAAAATCCCAACCTAGTCTACATACATTATTTAATAGGCAAAAATCCAACCTAGTCTACATACGTTAATAATAGGCAAAAAATCCCAACCTAGTCTACACACGTTAATAATAGGTAAAAACTTCCAACCTAGTCTACATACATTATTAATAGACAAAAAATCCCAACCTATTCTATACACGTTAATAATAGGCAAAAACTTCCAACCTGGTCTACATACATTATTAATAGACAAAAACTTCCAACCTGGTCTACATATATTATTAATAGACAAAAAATCCCAACCTAGTCTACACATTATTAATAGACAAAAACTTCCAACCTAGTCTACATACGTTAATAATAGACAAAAACTTCCAACCTGGTCTACATATATTATTAATAGACAAAAACTTCCAACCTGGTCTACATATATTATTAATAGACAAAACTTCCAACCTAGTCTACATACGTTAATAATAGACAAAAACTTCCAACCTAGTCTACATACGTTAATAATAGACAAAAACTTCCAACCTAGTCTACATACGTTATTAATAGGCAAAAAATCTCAACCTAGTCTACACACGTTATGAATAGGCAAAAAATCTCAACCTAGTCTACACACGTTATTAATAGGCAAAAAATCTCAACCTAGTCTACATACATTACTAATAGACAAGGTAGAAGAAGACTCTAAACAAAAAGTTTTTAGACAGAGTGTGTGCCCATAAGTAATAAAAACGTTTTTAGGAACAGTCTGAGCAAAAAAGATGTTATGAAACAGACTGTGCACTTAAATAATGACAATAAACAAGCTTAATAACAGCCTGAACATATAGGTTTCGTAACAAACTGCATACAAAAGTAAAACAAAAAAAACACGTTTATGGAGAGTCTGAAGAACAATAATAAAAAGGTTCCGAGGGAGACGATGCACTTAAATTAGCATGCTTTGGGAAATCCCGTTCACGCGAATACATGTGTTTCATAATAATCTATAAATTAATTACGGAAATGTGGAAGGTTAACTTGTAATCCACTTTGCATAGATCTAGGAACAACCTATTTCCTTGTTGTACAAACTTGACATGTTGTAGTTTTTGCGAGCAGTTTGATTTCTGATTGCACGAGACAGTCAGCTCTACTTAGTGCAAGAGTTGAGTATTCGTAAACACAAAGGCGAATAACAGCAAAATGTATACCAACGTTAATATTAAAAATATTATATTCCTGTATAAATATGTTCAGAAACAAACTGTATTCCATAATGCAAATCCTCAAATATAGCTCTAGACATAAAATGCCCACATTTTGTCTACATTCCCAAATAAAATGTTTAGTGGTAGCCTGTACCTCTAGCTATAAATATTTCGAGTTCTCTCTGTTCGTCGGAATGAAAATATTACTGGTAATCTCTATGTTTAAATACAAGTGTTTAGGTGTATTTTGTACCCCAGAATAAAATTATAGGATAGCCTGTCCATACAAATACAAAATATTTAGAGAAAGCTCAATCTATTGCTTGCCATTTCTTAGAGAAATATTACAGATAGAATGAAATAATGCCTACAGACAACATTACTCCCAAATGTAATTATGTCAGGATCGACGGAAGTCTCCAGTTGAAATTTATAAAATGATACGTACAGACTGTGATAACTATTATATACTCACGTCTATCAATGCATATTGTATATACAAATCCATGTTACTGTGTAAAAAGTCTATATTCTTGAACTCAGAATTATTTTCATAAGCCTTTCGTAGTTACTCTTGCATACGTATAAAACGTGATCTTGTGTATAAGTTACAGAAAATAGTTGGGGTATGATGTAATAAATAATGCTTGTTAAAGGCAACACCTTTATTTGTACAGTATTGTAAGTTGGAATACTATATGTCAATGTCCGAAATAACTGGTATTACCCATTCGTTTCCGAAACGATATGCTTTGATAAAACAAAGTTTTAAATGTGATTTCTCATAGTGATAACATATGAAATATAAACATAGAACAAATTTAACTTTTATGCTGCTTTTCAGTGGGTTTAGAATATAAATTTATGCAATACTTCAATCATCTTCAATTTCGTCAAGTTTTACATTTATTTCGGTTTACTTGTATTACCATCGACGAGTGGCGGTAACCAGCTGACTTCCCTCTATTCTGTCACTTCTAAATTACAGACAGCTAACACAGATAACCTTCGAGTATTTTTGCGTGAAATTCAACAAACAGACAAAACATAAAATTGCAAAACTCCGAGAAAAAGATGATCAAAGGAGAACAGTCTCTGAAGGATGATCAAAGGAAGAGCTTCCTGCTATTTTGTCTTCATTATCTATTTTGGCAGGATTCCAAGTTATATTCTGTGTTGTTTCAGTTTTCTTCAGTTATCCTTAACCGACACTGTGGAGTACGTACTCACCTGTGGCGTTGCTTCCTCTCTCATAGCACTGCGATATCTTTGAACTGGAGAAATGGCTGTTTTAGAAATCAATTAATTTTGTTACTATGATAACATAAAAAAAGATTGCATTCGTTACTCATTGGTATTAGCCTAAAGATATAAAATTTAAATTTATTTTCAATGGGTAAATTTCGACCTAGACTGTACGTGCACTATCTTTCATTTTTACAATGGCAATTTCGTAGGAAAATTAGTGTGTACTTGGACTGTCAACTTTATTTTATTTTCGAGCTTCATTATTTTTTACCATAATATTTATGTTGTGTAACAATTTGATGTGTTAATCATTTTAAGAGTTAGTAGTCCTGTTGTTTTCTTTTGTAATTATTATGATTATGAATAGCATATACAATAATAAAGCTATAATAAAGCAGTGTTGATATATTACCAAATAAAGAATTATTCGTATTGAGTAGCCTGTATTGATATTATTATTAGCCTATAGAAAGAGCTAGTTGTTGTATTTAAATAACAGAGGTTGTGATAGCATTTATTTCTAGGGTAGCAATTTGTATATGTATAACACAGGTTAAAGTAGTTTTTAAAAATAGTTAACGTAGTTTGGGATACTTTTTCTTTAGGTGACAGTTAAGAATAACTTTTTTATCTATTTAACCCAGGCTAGAGTAGCTTTGTATTTAGTTAGTACAGGTTGGAAAAGCTTTTTTGATAGCTTTTGTACCTTGTTAGCACAGGTTAGATTATCTGTTCTTGAGTATGCTCCAGACCAGAAAGGTTCAGGGAAATAAAACGATGACAGTGTCCGTCTGTATACATCTACTTTTCCCAACATAACGTAGTTATTAACAGCAGATGTTAATCAAACTGCACATATCACCTTTTTTGGGTGTGGGGAAGGATCCTATTGATTCTAGGTTTAAAATTCCAAAAATTAAGGTTACCATTTCAAAAATATATAAATTTGGAATCTGTGCAAAAGAAAACATAATATTGTTTCTAGTTAATACAGGTTAGAAAAACTTTTGTACTTAGTTAACACAGGATAGAGTAGCTTTTATATCTGGCTAACACAGGTTAGGGTAGCTTTTATTTTTAGTTAAAACATCTTCTATAGCATTATATCTAGTTAATGGAGGTTAGGATAGATTTTTTTATCTAGTTAATGGAGGTTAGGCTAGATTTTTTTTATCTAGTTAACGTTTTAGAATAGATATTTCATATAATTAACACAAATACGGGTTGCTTTTGTACCTTATTAAAACAGGTTAAAATAGTTTAAAAAATGTTATCTAGTTAACATAAGTTAGGGTATTTAGTTAACTTTAACTAGTTGAGATGATTGTTGTATCTAGTCATTATAGAGTAAAGGTTAGCTGTTGTATAAGGTCATTATCTATATAACACAAGCTAAAGTCGCTGTTTATCAAGTTAAATCAGGGTAGCTTATACATCTGGCTATCACAGATTAGGATAACTATTGCATTTAGTTAACCTCGTTGCAGCTATTGAGTAGAGGTTAGATTATCCGTTGTAGCTAGTGAGTACAGGTTAGGGTATCCGTTGCACCTTGTATGTTTATTTGTAATTAAGCACGAAGCTACACAATGGGGTATCTGTGCTCTGCCCATCACGGGTATAGAAACCCGTATTCTTGCGTTGTAAGTCTGCAGACATACCGCTGTGCCATTGGGGTCTGCACCTAGTGAATACAGAGTAGGGTATCCGTTGTGCCTAGTGAGTACAGGTTAGGGTATCCATTCCACCTAGTGAGTACAGTTTTGGTAGATATCATAAAGTCTCAAGTTCGAGGTAAGTTTCAGTTGAATTTTATATAAGAAGACAGAGAGTGTTGAGTATGGTTTCTTATTTAATGCCCGTCTGTTGTTGATATTCAGAATATTTTTCTTGAAGTATAGTAATATTATTTACCCAACTTGCATATATGTGTGTGTGTTCATCGGCGGCTTAATTTTATTCTAGAGCTGGGGATTAAATTCACGCGGCGAACACAGAGCATACAACCCAATAAACATTGAGCTTTGCACTAAAACAATACATATATTAATAACAAACTAGTATAACAAAGAAAAACATCAAATGTAAGTGGGTGATAAGATCAGCGCCACAAAACAATAACGAATACACATATACTATCAACATCGTGCACGAAATGCAAACAGAATAATTATAGGAGCTATATGACACTTGCAGAAAAGTTGAAAAAAAGGTATTACTCTAAAGGTAGATTGCAAACAAGAATGTTGGGGCTATCCTCTTTTATCAGTACCTATTAAACAAATGAAGAACACGTAGACTTGCATCATTTCAGTAACCACAACGTCCAACTACCATAACAGTAGTTTTTCATGAAAATTGATGACCTATATTCAAACTGTTAATCACTCCCTTAACTACAAACGTATGGATAAATAGATGCATGTGTGTGTGTGTGTGTGTATACATCCAATCTTCCAAAACAATAGCACATCAGATAGATGTTAACAGTTCAAAACTGACAATCACTCTTGTAACTACAATCGTATAGACAAATAGAAAGATACATATATATATGTATGTATGTAGTCGGA